>NC_134483.1:455519569-455702069 GCF_040206685.1 Ascaphus truei | reverse complement strand
AATTCAAAGCACAAGCTATTCCAGACCTCGGAATACAATAAAACAATAATAAAAAGGTTGAGTGGTATCTTTTCCAACGCGTTTCGTAGCTCTAAGGGCCACTTCTTCAGGGAATAAAAAATCAGAACAGTAGTTCAAAATATATACCACTCAAGACTCTGTGATAGGTTAGTTACTGAAAAGGTGTCAGCAAATCACCATTCACTACGACAATGCAGTACAGTTGAATGTCAGGGCTGCACAATCAGAAACATTTACCTTTATTACAATCACAATAAAAAAATACTACTTAGTTATTAAAAGATTAACAAATGGCAAAAACAAAGTAATTTATCAACTCTGAAAGAAGGAAACAAAGAATTAGTAACAATTCAATTGATTTCAAATACACATACAGAGACTAGGATCAGTACAAGGACCAGATGTCCACATCCTCATTTAACCCTTTAGGTGCATGGGATTCTAACATATAGATCCAGAAAGTTTCCTGCATAGATAGATTTTTAATTCTATCGCCTCCTCTCCTTCCTACAGGAACAGTATGAATGCCCTTAAATCTAAGGGAGGATGGGTCCTTATTATGGTGTAACAAGAAATGTCGAGACAAACTATGTTTCTCATAGCCATGTTTAATGTTTCTAATATGTTCTTGGATCCGCACTTTGAGACACCTTTTAGTGCGACCAACGTATTGAATTAAACATGAACATTCAATAAGATAAACCACATGGGTGGAATTGCAGTTTATAAACTCCTCAATTTTAAATTCTTCTTGATTTACAGCTGATTTAAAAGTTTTTCTCTCTCTATGTAGATATTGGCAAATAGAACAATTCCCACACACAAAATTCCCAATAGTTTTATTCAACCATAGTTTTTCTCTTTTGTTAGTAGGTAGCAAGATATCACTAGGAGTCAATGTATTTTTAAAGTTTTTAGCTTTCCTATAGATAAACTTTGGTGTTAGTGGGATATGGTTCCCCAAAAACATATCTCTATTCAAAATTGCCCAATGTTTTCTAAAAATCTCCTCAATTTTGCTATTGGCTGAGTTAAATGTAGTTACAAATGGAATCTCTAGGCACCCAGTGGTCTCAAGAGGAGCTTTCTTAGCCTTAGGAAGAATCATTATATCTCTATCCATAACTCTCACTTTCTCCAAATCCTGTAGTAAAAAAATTTCAGGATACCCCCTTTCCAAAAATTTATGAAAAAGTAAACCTGCTTGCTCTTCAAAATCTTCAATTATACTGCAATTCCTTTTAATTCTGACAAATTGGCCCCTTGAGATGTTGGAAATCCATGTTTTTTTATGATTGCTTGAGGCCATAAGTAGATTATTCGCATCTACTTCTTTGAAGAAGACCTTTGTAACTACTTCCCCTTTGTCTGTAGCAGTTAGATTTAGATCAAGAAAGTTAATAGAGCTTACATCAGAAATATGGCTAAAAATTTAATTCATGTCATTATCATTTAGATAACTGACGAATTTTTCCAGATCTTGTTCGCTACCATCCCACATGCACAGAATGTCATCGATGAAGCGCCGCCATATAACGACATTCCGGCTAAAGGGATTGTTGGCCCATATCCTATGTTTCTCCCAGTTTCCCATATACAGGTTTGCGAAGCTGGGGGCAAACCTTGTCCCCATTGCAGTTCCGCAAACCTGCAAGAAAAACTGGGAGAGAAACAAAAAGTAATTGTGCGTAAGTATGAATTCAATTGCTTTTAATATGAATTCTACATTGAGGGGATGTAATAAACAATCACCCTCCAGAAAGGACCTTACTGCCAACAAACCCTTGTCGTGCGGAATGTGTGTATAAAGTGCCTGTACATCACAGGTAAGCCATCTAAAAGACTTTTTCCATTCCCTGATGAAGAGACCCATGTGGTCTCGAAACGCGTTGGACTAAAGAACTGTAAGACCTTTGCGAGCCACCCACAAGACAGCACTCCCAGAGAACCGGTCCGGTGATTTGCAGACTCGCGGCGAACTCTCGCGATCGCATGACGTCATAGACCAGGAAGTGTTTGAGCAGGACGCCAAACAGCGTGCGCTCTGCTGCTCGATTGCCAGCTGGATCTGTGCAGTAGCGGGCATTGCGCACATTAATCGGGACTGCTGCTTACTGAAAGACTTGAGACTGCTTAAGACCTACCCTGAGGCATGGGGCTGGCACACCAGTGACTGGAGTGGAGACTACCCAGGCCCTACACCGAGACTGTTTTGGAGTGAGAAGGAGAGAGCCACGAGACCATCACGAGCGTCCGTTGGTGTTTGGGTAACAATAACCCTGAAATGCTTGTTTAATTTTGTTTAAATGTACGCACATTACTTACCTTCTTACTTGGTTACTAAAATTATCATTTAATGCACTATGAGCGTCGTGCGCTGTGTTTTTTGTATTTTTGTGTGCTTATAGGGGGGACCAGAGCCATCCCTGGTGTCACAGCTGCAGACGCTCCCTACATTTCAATTTATAATTAAGGTCACCCATTTATTATACATCACACCTATCACGTCACTTATAGTATTGTAGTTGCGCACCTATACTTTGTTCACCTTTTTCACCACCCTCCAGAAAGGACCTTACTGCCAACAAACCCTTGTCGTGCGGAATGTGTGTATAAAGTGCATGTACATCACAGGTAAGCCATCTAAAAGACTTTTTCCATTTGAATCCAGAAAACATCTGGAGCATTGATGATGTATCCTTCAAATATGAGGGCAATTTAACTACATAGTTCTGCAGAAAAAAGTCAACATATTGTGAGAGATTTGATGTAAGCGATTGAATTTCCCGAGATAATGGGGCGACCAGGTGGGTTATTCAATGACTTATGAATCTTGGGCAAATGATAAAAAATGGGTACTCTGGGACATTCTAAATATAAAAAATCAAATTCAAGTTTTGAAAGTACCAAATTGTCCAAGGCTTCAACCAATAAAAGTTTAAGGAGAGCTGTATATTCAACTGTGGGATCTTTAGCGATCTTTCTATAGAAAGCTGAATCCCCAAGGAGGCGGTGAGCCTCAGCCTCGTAATCTTTACGGTCCTGGAGGACTACACCGCCTCCTTTATCAGCTTGTCTTATAATTAAACTGGAGTTATCCTTCAAGCATCTCAAAGCCAAATTTTCATTAAAACTCACATTGTGTTTTATGCTTTTAGACTTGAATGTTTTGGTTAATTCAAGGAAATCACTGTTGACCATATTAAATTTTTTTTCCACATGATGGCCCTTGGATTGGGCTGGATAAAACTTAGACCTGGGTTTAAATGGTGTATGCTTACACACTAGGTCATCTTCCACATTTTCCAATATGGTCACAGTGCTCACCTCTGGTGCCTTAGTATTGTTTTCTTTCTATTACAGAGTTGATCCCAAGAGGATCAAAAAAGACTCCCTCATATATCGAGCACTCAATGTTGGGGTGCAGTAGTAAGACTCACAGTGGTCTATCGGTTTAAATACCGTTGATAGGAAAGAATTAGGCCCATCATGACCGGAAAAAGCTAAGAAAAATAATAAAGTTTTATTCAAATAATTTCAAATAGTAAGGTTAAAAACACATATAAAACATTCAAACATTAAAAAACCCCGTTGTGAAGTGGTAAGGTAAGCAATAAATCAATTGGTATCAATGTAATATATAGGGTTAATTGCTATCCACAGACGTCTTATTACAGAATGTAAATATTCCAAGACAAGCAGGTCAGTAGCCCTTTAAGCCTATGCAGTGAAAATTCACGATGGGTATAATTACAGGCTAAGTGGTATCAGAGATAAAATGCGTAAACCTCTGTTACCAGGTTTATATTCCAGCTCAGGAATAGTAGGCAAACTGCCACACAGTCTATCATATAGTACAACGTGTGCAAGGGGCTCCGCTCCAAAGGAGAGGAAGTATGAGATAATGTATCTTAAATTCTATGCTTTCATGCCGCTGGTATAGTATATATGCTTCATAGCCACCCAAAAGAGTAGGACGCCCCCACCACGGGCAAGGATAAATAGACTTAGTATCGCATTCAAAATCAAATTCAAAATGTATCCTTCATGAATACAAGCCTGGCTGGAATCTCTCTGCTGCTGTCTCTACACGCAGACGCTGCCACTTCAGATGACGTCACCTATGACGTCATCACGTCCCGACGACCGTTTCGCGTAGACTGACATGCTTCTTCAAGGGGAGTATTGTTTTCTTTATCCATTTTAATAAAGTGTCTCTTTAAAGTAACATTTCTCGTGAACTTATGCAAGTCCTTATACAACTGGAACCCATCCGGTCCACTAGATTTAGAGAAGGTTAGGCCTCTACTTAATACTCTTTTTTGATCCTCTGTCAGTATAGTAGAGGACAGATTGAAGATACCACGTACTACTGGGACCCTCTTCTGTTTTGTTCTCTTTTTTTGCACTTTGGCTCCTCCTCTTGTCCCTCTCCTGGCAATACTCTTTTCTTCATTTTGTCTGGGCTCGGGGCTATACTTTTAAATTTCGTTGTTTTCTCTGGTTTCTCTATAGGGGGAATGAATCTGCTCCTCAGGCTCTCTAAAAAATCAAGCCTAGGGGGGGATTTTGGATTAACTATTTTTTTCACTTCATGTGACTTTTTATTTTGAGTTTTATTCTCATAATGGTAGGAATCGCTTTAACCCTGGAAACGAGACTCATCATTAGATTTTTGATACCTAGAATTCTGATGGTAGAGTCACATTTGACTCTAGAATACTTTGGTATACAGAGGAGTTCATGGTCAACTCAATGACTGCAAGGTTCCCAGGTCCTGTGGCTGCAAAAACAAGCCCAAATTATCACCCCTCCACCACCGTGCTTGACAGTTGGTATGAGGTGTTTGTGCTGATACTGTATGCTGTGTTTGGTTTTCGACAAACGTGGCGCTGTGCATTATGGCCAAACATCACCACTTTGGTCTCGTCTGTCCAAAGGACATTGTTCCAGAAGTCTTGTGGTTTGTTCAGATGCAACTTTGCAAACCTAAGCCATGCTGCCATGTTCTTTTTAGAGAGAAGAGGCTTTCTCCTGGCAACCCTTCCAAACAAACCATACTTGTTCATTCTTTTTCTAATTGTACTGTCATGAACTTTAACATTTAACATGCTAACTGACGCCTGTAGAGTCTGAGATGTAACTCTTGGTTTTTTATTTGCAATTTCTCTGAGCATTGCACGGTCGGACTTTGGGGTGAATTTGCTGGGACGTCCACTCCTGGGAAGATTGGCAACTGTCTTGAATGTTTTCCCCTTTTGAATAATCTTTCTCACTGTAGAATGATGGACTTTAAATTGTTTGGAAATGGCCTTATAACCCTTCCCAGATTGATGGGCAGCAACAATTGCTTCTCTAAGATCATTGCTGATGTCTTTCCTCCTTGGCATTGTGTTAACACAAACCTGAATGCTCCAGACCAGCAAACTGTTAAACTTCGGCTTTTATAGAGGTGGTCACACTTGCTGATGATCAATTAATCAAGGGCATTTGATTAGCAGCACCTGTCTGCTACTTAGCATCTTAATTCCTATGGAAGCAGTAAGGGTGTACTTAGTTTTTCACACATGGTTTCTCCATTTTGGCTTTATTTTTGTTAATAAATCATGACACGGTGTAATATGTCATGTGTCGTTGTTCATCTGAGGTTGTATTTACCTAATTTTTAGACCTGCTAAGAAATAGATGATTGTTATTATGCCCTGATATGTAAAACCATAGAATTCAAAGAGGGTGTACTTTCTTTTTCACACAACTGTACAGTATATGTACAGTGGCGAGAAAAAGTTTGTGAACCCCAATGTATGGTTTGTCATTTGTGTTATCACGGTATTCAGAAAGAATCTGAAACCATCTCAAACCGTGAGGCAGGAAAATGGAACCAATCAGATTGTTAGTGTACCACGTGGTATATCACACAATCTGATTGGTTCCAGCACCATGTGATGGCAGCCATTTTTTTAAAAGGATGTGACAGCATCCTGATGTCACATCCTTTTTAAAAAATGGAACGTGGACAATCCGATTGGTTGTAGTACCATGTGATGGCAGCCATTTTGTTATAAGGATGTGACGTACCTCCCTTGAAGATGACGCAACATACTTAAAACAATTGAAGCCTGTCACGGGTACAGCATCCAATCGGATTGGAGCTGTACTATCTGACACTAAAATGTGACATCACAAGCCTTATATAAGGCCTGTCCCGTCTCATTTTAGCTTAAGAAGACGAGACAACATTCGCCCTATGGATTTCAAAGAAAGAAGATTGAGGAAAGAAGATAAGAAGAAAATAATTTACCTGAAGCTGAGGATCATTGCGTCGTGGATCGAGAAACATCGGGAATTGGAGGGTGAAGACATCTAAAGGTAAGAAATACTATGATTGAATGTCATTTTTTTTCAGGTATTTTGATTGTATTTTTTAATTTGTATTTTTTTGCTTGCCCATTGACTGCCAATGTATTTATCTAAGACCCTATAGGGCTATAGATACACTGGCGACACACTTTATTCGAGCTCGGCTAGTCCCACGAATTCGGGTATACCCGGGTGTATTGAGGTTTGTGACTGTTTTCTGCCCGAGTGCATTGGGTTATTTTCCAGGCAGGGATTGAAGCATTTTATTCCTGCTGGCTGCAATACTGCACAGTATATATATATATACTGCATTACAATTCATGAATTTATGCCATCTGGTAGACACGCGAAGCATTGCAGCCTATTAAATCCTAATCATTATCATTTAACAGATCAGCCGCCCGTCAGCCAGGCATGAACCCAGGCTGGGAAGGCAAACGCAACGGGGCTTGTCAGAGGTGAGGAGCGGCGCATTCCAGGTATCTGCCAGGTACATACTGGGTATTTGCTCGAATAAAGTGTGTCGGTGCAGTATACCATGAGAAGCAATGCATTTTTTGGCAAATGTTTGTTTTTATTTCTTTGATATGTATTTCTGTTGATTGTTTTGTTTAATTCTTGTGTATTTTTGTTGAATTGTATTTATTCTTGTTTGTTTTGTGTGATTGCTTTTTAATTCTGGCTTATTTTTGTTGATTGTTTTTAGTTAATTATTATGTAGTTGTAGGGCTTGTTTTTATTTAATTTTTGAGTTGTTTAGGTGTTCGATTTCTTTAATTGTTGTGTTGTTTAGGTGTTTGATTTCTATAATTGTTGTGTTGTTTTGGTGCTTGATTTTTTACATTGTTGTGTCTTTTTGGTTCTGTTGTTTTTTTATGTTGTCCATTGACTGCTATAGTGGCTAATCATGCCCATATTATATGGCCATGATGTACCACTGTACCAATCAATGGGTAGAGGGTGGGGGTAGTTTCCCTTGGGAGGGTGGCTAGGCCGCCTGGGTGGGTAGCTGGGTAGGGGGGTTAATCCCTTAATTACTATAGCGTTTACTAACCGCTAAGGTGATTAAGGGTTAGGGGCCATTAGTTTTTATTTTTATTGTTATGTTGCTGCCCATGGACGACATGGTCGGGGAGGAAGACGAGGATGGCCTTCATCCTGGCAGGGGTAAGTAGAAGTTTTATTTACTTTATGCTGGCTGGATAACTGTGACGGTAGGGGTAGCTTGCATCACAAAACTAGGATGAAGCCCAGCTAGCTACCCCTAAATCCATGTAACTTGGCCACCTATGGAGAAAGACTCAGCAATCCACTTAGTTGAAGCTTCCCATATAAATAATAGGATTAAAACCAATCTTGGGACAGCTAGGTGTCGGGACTCCTGGGGAGAGGTGAAAAGCTGCTGATCAGATCTGGGAGTAAGGGCATTGCACTGCCCAGACTCTGAAGCTCCTACCCAGTGGGAGGTCTTGAGTGCCTTAGCACTCCCCTCCTCTGGCTTTTGTGGCACCAACTTAATCCGTGATCTGATTGGCCAGCAGCCCCTGTCCCATGTAAAGGATAGCCACAGAGGTCTATATAAGAGGCGCTGCTGATTAGAGCATTAGAGACTATCTGAAAGACTATATGAGAGACATTCTGTGAAGGAGTTTGACTGTAACCAGCTGGAGATACATGTCAGAGTGGCTGCTGTGTGATCAGCACTCTGATATCCTGGATGAGAAGCAGACAGGGCAACCCTTCTTGAAGCAGGCCCCTGCACCTAGCGAGGCTAGAGTCTACTCCCAGGTCCCCAGTTGGTATTGTATCTTGTTTTGTGCATCTTTGTTTTATATGTATGTGTCAAAAGGAGTGCTACTGGGCGTGGCTAATTGTAT
Organism: Ascaphus truei; assembly: GCF_040206685.1. NCBI lineage: Eukaryota > Metazoa > Chordata > Amphibia > Anura > Ascaphidae > Ascaphus > Ascaphus truei. The sequence goes on along the minus strand of NC_134483.1, from coordinate 455,693,811 downwards.
AAAACAAGAAACAAAGAAGTCCAGAGCAACAGCCAACGTGACAAAAATACACAGTGAAATACATATATATCTCTTGAAAAAGGGGTCATTTAGTTAACCCTTTGGCCAAAGCGTGTAAGCCTGTGAGCCACTTTCAAGGCATGACCATAATATCGCAGGTCCTAAACACTAACTGATTAAAATCCTTATTTACCTCTATAATTAGAGGAAGGATGGTCCTGGCATTGAACCTGTCACAACCAGCTACATGAAACCAGCTCCCACCCAGGGTTCCCACAAGTCCCACTCTCAAATCCTTTCTCTCCACCCTTGGGGTAGCGAGATGAGATCGTGATAAACTCGCTATTTCAGAGCTCCGATTATCTAATCGGAGCTACTAGAATAGCGTGATTTGATAAAAAATGCGAGTTGGAGCTGTTTGGCAGCTCCCACTCGATGAGTTTGGACAGGAATAACACAAGGCACTGCGGATGTTTTCTAAATGCTATTTAATGAGCCAAAAAAATTGCAACGTTTCGACCAATGTGGTCTTTTTCAAGTGTTGAGTGGCCACTTGAAAAAGACCACATTCGTCGAAACGTCGCTAAGTTTTTGGCTCATTAAATAGCATTTAGAAAACATCCGCAGTGCCTTGTTTTATTCTTATACCAGTGTATACCAGTGCATGACTTGGATTTCCAGCAGGACTTCTTTTCACGCAAGAGCACCGGTAAATATAAAAGATTTTTGTAATATATGGTGTGCAGTAGTAATCATCCTTCTGGAGTTTGGCCAGGAGCCAGAACGCTCAGGAAAATGCAGTCCCCGTACAAATTTGGCAACTCATCGAGGCTTTCTGAATACCGTATTTCCTCGATTCTAGGACGCACTTTTTTTCCTATTTTCACATTGCTAAAACAGCTCTGCGTTCTAGAATCGATGTATTGAAAAAAAAATCAGCTAGGGGGCGCTGCTGCAGATGCCGGCTGGGATATTCACAATGTGCATGAAAAGCACATGTCTGCGATCATCCCCCCCCCTCCCCCCCCATCCCCCCCTCCCCCCCCCTTCCCATGAGGTGCACAGAGATCGGAAATGCCTGCCAGAGCAAATCAACATTGCCCTGAATCCCCGTGTGAAATGCAGGAAGTGCAGAGGTAGCTGTGTCTCTCTGTGTGTCTCTGGATGTGTTTCTGTATGTGTTTGTCTCTGTGTGTGTGTGTGTGTGTGTGTGTGTGTGTGTGTGTGTGTGTGTGTGTGTGTGTGTGTGTGTGTGTGTGTGTGTGTGTGTGTGTGTGTGTGTGTGTGTGTCTGTGTGTGTGTGTGTGTGTGTATGTGTTTGTCACTGTGTGTGTGTGTGTGTGTGTGTGTGTGTCTCCATATGCCTCTCTCTCTGTCTGTATGTCACTCTCTGTGTCTCTCTCTGTCTGTGTGTGTATGTGTCTCTGTGTCTCTGTGTCTGTGTCTGTCTCTCTGCTATCAAAAGCAAGTTAGAAGTTAGAACATGTTCTTTTCACTTTAAGGAAAGCAATGAGTACATGAATACAAAGGTACTTGGTAACATCATAAAAAGGGGCCACTAAATGTAAATAGCCAAAATCCCCCCCCCCCCCCCACACTGCCACTGCCCCTGCCATATCTGTCTCTCTCTCTCCCTCTCTGGTCTGTGTGTTCTCCTCCCCCCTCCCATTCTCTTTCCCCCTCCCCCATTCTCTCCCCCCCCCCATTCTCTTCCCCCCCATTCTCTTTCCTCCCATCCCTCCCATTCTCTCTCCCCCCATCCCTCCCATTCTCTCTCCCCCCATCCCTCCCATTCTCTCTCCCCCCATCCCTCCCATTCTCTCTCCCCCCCATCCCTCCCATTCTCTCTCCCCCCCATCCCTCCCATTCTCTCTCCCCCCCCATTCTCTCTCCCCCCCATCCCTCCCATTCTCTCTCCCCCCCATCCCTCCCATTCTCTCTCCCCCATCCCTCCCATTCTCTCTCCCCCCCATCCCTCCCATTCTCTCTCCCCCCCATCCCTCCCATTCTCTCCCCCCCCCCATTCTCTCTCCCCCCCATTCTCTCTCCCCCCCATCCCTCCCATTCTCTCTCCCCCCCCATCCCTCCCATTCTCTCTCCCCCCCATCCCTCCCATTCTCTCCCCCCATCCCTCCCATTCTCTCCCCCCCATCCCTCCCATTCTCTCTGCCCCCCATCCCTCCCATTCTCTCCCCCCCATCCCTCCCATTCTCTCTCCCCCCCATCCCTCCCATTCTCTCTCCCGCCCCATCCCTCCCATTCTCTCTCCCCCCCCATCCCTCCCATTCTCTCTCCCGCCCCATCCCTCCCATTCTCTCTCCCCCCCATCCCTCCCATTCTCTCTCCCCCCATCCCTCCCATTCTCTCTCCCTCATCCCTCCCATTCTCTCTCCCTCCCCATCCCTCCCATTCTCTCTCCCTCCCCATCCCTCCCATTCTCTCTCCCTCCCCATCCCTCCCATTCTCTCTCCCTCCCCATCCCCCCCATTCTCTCTCCCTCCCCATCCCTCCCATTCTCTCTCCCTCCCCATCCCTCCCATTCTCTCTCCCCCCCATCCCTCCCATTCTCTCTCCCCCCATCCCTCCCATTCTCTCTCCCCCCATGCCTCCCATTCTCTCTCCCCCCCATCCCTCCCATTCTCTCTCCTCCCCCCATCCCTCCCATTCTCTCTCCCATTCTCTCTCCTCCCCCCATCCCTCCCATTCTCTCTCCCATTCTCTTTCCTCCCCCCATCCCTCCCATTCTCTCTCCACCCCCCATCCCTCCCATTCTCTCTCCACCCCCATCCCTCCCATTCTCTCTCCTCCCCCCATCCCTCCCATTCTCTCTCCTCCCCCCATCCCTCCCATTATCTCTCCTCCCCAAATCCCTCCCATTCTCTCTCCTCCCCAAATCCCTCCCATTCTCTCTCCCCCCCCCCATCCCTCCCATTCTCTCTCCCCCCCATCCCTCCCATTCTCTCCCCCTTCCCTCCCATTCTCTCACCCATTCTCCCTGTCGCTCCCCATTCTGTGTCTGCCTCTCTCTCCCCATTAGTTATTGAAGTGTCATGTGACCCTGCTAGTTAAAAAAATAAACAAAAAATTCTGCACATTTAATAGTGAGATTTTTTTTCCCCCATTTTTTTTATTAAATCAAGGGTGCGTCTTAGAATTGATGGCGTCTTACAATAGAGGAAATAGGGTAGCTACCTAGCAAAATGTTGCAATAACTGCTCAAAAACCTTGATGAGTTGGTTATCAAACCTACCTTGTGTGAGGTGATTTGACAACTTACTGGTGTGTGTGATCCCCCCTTTCTCCCTCTGAAGAAGCAACACCCTGACGGTGTATTTGATCAGTTGCGGAGAGGAGCAGTGTCAGTAACAATATCACTGACAGAGAATACGGCTTACGGTGGATATCCATTACTTACCTTGGCTATCCTGTTATTTTAGAAAAGTGTGGAGGTGAACATCTCTGGCAAATTATATCCTGTGAAGGAGGCTGCCGAGTCCCTGAATAGTGTATACAGCAATTGTGGAAGCGCTTGTTTTATACTGGTCATTATACCTACATGCCTATTTACTCTGTACATTCTGTACGTGAATATATTACTTTTTTATAATACCATTTATTTTATTCACTATACTATGAGGGTCTTGCACTTTCTTCTTTGTCTATCTAGCTGGTCTTGCTCTGACGAGAGGCTGAGGCCTTTATAGTACAGCAGCAGACCCTCCGTTCCTAAAAGGAGTTTTTTAAACAATACACTTTATATTTGTGGTTTGTTTGCATATTCACTGGTACACACACATTATATAATACACTATGTATATTATTTGGTAATCACAGATATTTAGCTGTGATTCAATATATTATTCACTAAGTTGATTCACAAGATTTTTACCTTTGATTTATATTATTATATTTGTATTACACATATAGATGCGCTTGGACATGTTTTGGTTCTATTCTACTAGAGTAGGCCCTGTGACATAGTCCCAGAATATTAGGCAGCTATCTGTCCGATTTAAGGCAGAAAGTGGAAAAAAGGGAAAAAATTATCCATTCCAGTTTCACATCTGTTGAGACTGTGGGGTGGAAACTACAGGCCAGAGTTTACAGTGGTTCTGGTTTTCACTCACCTGCTCTCCTAATTGAGGAAGAGGTATATATTGCAGTTAGGTTGGCTGCTTCAATCTCTCTTAGAGCCTGGAGGCTGGGAGAACGCTGCTCCCCAGGATCCAGTTCGGGGTAGACAGCCCCCTCACGTGTTGCAGCATCTGAGAATCTATTGAGACGCTGTCCCCATCTGACAGTTAAGGATTCAATATTATATCTGTGTGTTATTTAAAGTTGGTAACTGGCTTACCCAGCCAACATTGCAGATAGGGATATGCATGTGAGTTAGACCCCTGACAGGAGTAGATAGTAGATAGAACGTTATTTTTATGATTTTGTTTGTTCTTAAAGTGACGGTGTTTAAAATGTTTAGTGTCACTAATGGAGAAATAAACCACTGAAGGTTGAGGGCTGAGTGCCTCTTGTGTCTGTATACACGTGTTTGTCCTCCTTTTCTACAAATCAAACCCTAGAAGACTGTGTCGCGAAGAGCCTGGGCAAACGGCAGCGCTACACAAAGGGAGCCTTTTGCCACAGCCTTCATGTCTTTTGAAACAAAATTATGTATGAATTAGATAAACAATGAATAATTAAGAGTCAGGGTATGTGCAAAAGTGATTGAAACCCTGTTGTTCTCAGCTAAAGTTAATGAGATAATTATATATATATATATATATATATATATATATATATATATATATAAAGATCAAACTTTGTGAGTCATATGAGTGTGTGGAAACACGTCATACCACATTTAAAAGAAATCTCTGCGGAACCTCAGAAAAGCAGTTATTGATGCTCATCAGTCTAGATAGGGTTAAAAAAAACATTTCGATGGATTTGGGGCTTCACCAATCCACTGTCAGACAAATGGAGAAAGTTCAAGACCACTGTCACTCTACCCAGGAGCGGTCATCCTACCAAATTCTCTCCAAGAACACACCGGCAAATCATCCAGGAAGTCACAAAAAACCCTACAGAGGAACATTAAGGGATCTGCAGGTTACTTTCGCCTTGGCTAATGTGAGTGTTCATGACTCAACTATCAGAAAAAGAATACAATAATTGTGTTCATGGAATGATAGCCAGGAGGAAACCACTGCTCTCTAAAGAGAACTGCGGTCTGTCTGAAGTTCACCAAAGAGTACATAGATGATCCACAAGACTTCTAGAACAATGTTCTTTGGACAAGTCAAAGGTAGAACTTTTTGGGCTCAATGAGAAACATTATGTTTGGCGAAAACCAAAACAAAACTGTGTTTGAACAGAAGAACCACATCCCAACCGTCAAGAATGGTGGTGGGGGTGTGATGGTTTGGGGATGCTATACTGCCTCAGGACCTGGATGGCTTGCCATCAGTAACACAAGCATGAATTCTGCATTGTATCAGAAGTTTCTAGAGCAGAATGTCAGCCCATCCGTCCTTGAGCTGAAGCTGAAACGAAAGTGGGTCATGCAGCAAGACAATGATCCTAAACATACAAGCAGATCTACAAAAGAATGGCTGTAGAAGAAGAAATGCCACGTTTTAGAATGTCCTAGTCAAAGTCCGAACCTAAACCCCATCGAAATGTTGTGGAGGGACCTATAATATTAATTTTGCAATAGCTCAGAGCCATAAATACACAAATGAATAATTCATGGAGTGGGAATGCAAGACCAGAGGGAGGGTCACCGGATCACAAGAAGTGTCCCAGGTACCAATCCGTGTTGAGACCGGTAGGGACCTGGGTTCTCAAAACGAAGAACAAATAAGCCTCCCTCTGGTCAAGCCTCTTGATATGATTGCCTCCTCTAGCATGAGGGGAGATAAACTCAATTCCACAAAATTTCAAATGTCTACTATCCCCGCTAGGGCAGTGGGAGCAGTGTTTTGGGACAAGGTGAATGATATCCTTGTGCTTTAGAAGTCTAACATGTTCCATGACATGTATTTTTAAACACCTCATGGTCTGTCCCACATATTGCTTCCCGCAACCGCAGTTGAGAAGGTAGATTACAAATGTTGTTTTACAATTGATAAAACTTTGAATATGAAATGTTTCCTTAGTAACCATAGATTTAAATGTTTTGGACAGTGTCATCAAGTTACAAACTTTACAGGAACCACATCTGTACAACCCCATAGTCAATTGATTAGGTCCACAGGTGTGTGTTGAGAATAAACTGGGTGACAGAGAATTCGAGATGGTTTTAGCCTTTCTAGAGACCATATTGGGGCTAGGTAGTAATCCTTGCCAAGGACAGGATCCAAGCGCAGGATGTCCCAATGTTTTTTTCAGAATTGATCTGATCTATTTGGCTTGCTGACTGAATTGGGCAATGAACAGTGGACTCTCAAAGTTTGAGGCCTTCTTAGATTTTCTCTTTAATAATTGATCTCTATCAATTTTATTCACTTCTTCCCATGTCTCCAATAGATCATCCGATCTGTAACCCCTGGCCAGAAACCTATAATATAGATCTTTAGATTGTCTTTGGACGTCATCCTCTTGGGAACAGTTTCTTTTTATCCTCATAAATTGACCCTTAGAAATCCCTTTGATAATGTTGCTAGGGTGGCAGCTGTCCACTCTCAGATAGGTATTCCTTAAATTCTCCTTTCGGAAAATATCCGTGTGTATATTAAATGAAAGATCAATATAAAATTGAAGATCTAGATACCGTAAATTATGGTAATTATAAGTGTAAGTGAAATTTAAGTGATAATCATTTTTATTAAGTAAATCTATAAATAATAAAAATGTGGTGACATAACCCTCCAAATAAATATAAGATCATCAATAAATCGTCAATAAAAAATAATGTGATCCCTATATGGGTTCCTATCTCCAAACACGTGGAATGACTCCCACCAGCCCAAGAAAAGATTTGCATAGGATGGGGCAAAGCTGGTACCCATAGTCATTCCATGTGTTTGGAGAAAGTGAACACCATCAAACAAAAAATAATTGTGTGTTAATAAAAAGTGAATAGAATCTCAAATAAAAGTGGTTTGTGAAAATGACAGATCAGAAATTTCCAAAAAGTGTTGTACAGCTACTGTGAAGGTAGAAATGTGTGTGAATATATATTTCTTCTTTTGTTATGTTATACGCCCGAACTTTGTCTCAGATATCCTGGTAAACACATGACCAGATGATTAAACCATGAACTGATGACGCAGCTATGCACGAGGGCTGCATGAGCCCGGGAGAATGTATGACTTAACCAATCAAGGAAGACAGCGTGTCCCGGAATAAAGATACATATGACTTAACCAATCAAGGAAGACAGCGTGTCCTGGAATAAAGATACATATGATTTAACCCCTCCCATGCCCCTCCCCGCTATGAGCTATATAAACTATGTTGTGTACTCAATAAAGCAGTTCCTGTGTAACCCCCGGGATAACGCATGTACTGAGATTGAAGCTGAACTTTGTGTCAGAGCCTTTCTTAGTGAGCTAGCGCATGCATGATTGAATTTGGAGCAAGTGACTGAAGAGAGAGAGAGAGACCCTGATATAGTGAGATTCACGACCTCATTATTTGGCGCCCAACGTGATGTAAGGAAAAATATGTGGTTAGAGTGGGTAAAGTATACGGTGAAGAGTTCAGGTCAGAATGTTAGTTGTATAGCTTGCGCTGCCGCCAACACCCATCTGACCACAGTCCCTCTTGTCCTCCCAGGCAATGAAACTTTATGTCTAATATCTCTGTTAAGTAATGGTAGCGTTTCCAAATGTCCAGAATTAGGCCATCTAGTGTCCGTTAAGACCAGTGTCAAACCCCCAAGAGAAGTATTCATCCACAATGGAAACTATACCTGTTTCAATGGTAAACGCAGTACTGGCGTAAAACTAGGAAGGTTTGCTCCAGGTTTTTGTGTTACAAACTCCTCATTGGACTCCGACAAACTCCAGAACCACACCCTTCATATGTTAGATGTATATTGGTTGTGTGGAAACGGTATACTTCGTAACATCTTGCCCCCCCAATGGCAGGGGCAGTGTACTTTAGTAAAACTAATAATGCCTTTCAGAATACTTCCCTGGGAACCTGAGGAACAATATCTATCTAGGAGGCCTCTGTCTTTTTCACGATACAAAAGAGATATAAAGACAGATTTACAGAACGATGGGATGGTATATAGAGATGCCATAGGAGTTCCAAGGGGGGTCCCTGATGAATTCAAGGCCCTAGACCAAATTTCCGCTGGATTTATATCAATCATCCCACAAGTACAAATTAATAAAAATGTTGACTGGATTAACTATTTGTATTACAATCAGCAGAGGTTTATAAATTTTAGTAGGGATGCGTTTCAGGGTATTATTGAAGAACTAGGGCCCAACACCCGGATGACCCTCCAGAATAGGATGGCTATCGATATGATTTTAGCAGAAAAGGGTGGTGTATGTTCCATGTTTGGTGAAGAATGTTGTACTTATATCCCTGAAAATTCGGCAATTGACGGTAAAACAGTCAAGGCACTCAATCAAATTAAGGACCTAGCTTTAGAGGTAAAGAGGAATGCAGGAGTAGATACCAGTTGGGCCAATTGGATAGCAGATTGGGCGGGAGGATGGAAATCGATTCTTACCACGATCGGCCTAGTTATTTTATGTATTTTTATATTTGGTATTCTTATTCTCTGTTGCCTTATTCCTCTCTATCGCAAACTGATGCTCAAAGTTGGTGGTGTCGACATGATGATAAACACCGGAAGTGAATTGGAAATTCTGCTTAGCTCCAAAATTCACAAAGATATGCCTACCCACAGTCCTTCTAGGACTCCTCATTTTATTTGTAATTCATTGCTGTAGACTATTAAGGCTATACGGAAGGGAAGGGACTCTTGCGGTGTGTTAAGTCTCGATGGAAGGTACAGGAGTCTATTAGAGATATCCTGTGCCAGTAATCGAGTGAAGTATCCCATTCCTTTTTCCCCATCGCAAGACAGCCTTACTCCCTTAGGCAAGTCAGAAATATCTATTCAAGGGGGGATTGTGAAGGTAGAAATGTGTGTGAATATATATTTCTTCTTTTGTTATGTTATACGCCCGAACTTTGTCTCAGATATCCTGGTAAACACATGACCAGATGATTAAACCATGAACTGATGACGCAGCTATGCACGAGGGCTGCATGAGCCCGGGAGAATGTATGACTTAACCAATCAAGGAAGACAGCGTGTCCCGGAATAAAGATACATATGACTTAACCAATCAAGGAAGACAGCGTGTCCTGGAATAAAGATACATATGATTTAACCCCTCCCATGCCCCTCCCCGCTATGAGCTATATAAACTATGTTGTGTACTCAATAAAGCAGTTCCTGTGTAACCCCCGGGATAACGCATGTACTGAGATTGAAGCTGAACTTTGTGTCAGAGCCTTTCTTAGTGAGCTAGCGCATGCATGATTGAATTTGGAGCAAGTGACTGAAGAGAGAGAGAGAGACCCTGATATAGTGAGATTCACGACCTCATTACTACTATCCCAAGAGGATGCTCAAATATCGTGTATAACAATGTAACGTCCATGGAAATCCAGATGCGGTTTCCTCGGTGGGGACGGTGGCGGAAGCGGAGTGAGGAAGAAAAGAGCGACTGCTGGTGATGAGAGCTGAGTGGACACATCGGGATTAAGTATTTTTATCAGTCTGCTGCTCCAGGGATTATGTTAAAAATACAATAAATTGTGTTTATGACAGGTCAAGACCCCTTCCTTGGTCTGTGCTGATCTACAAAGACGGATTAATTGGGAGGTGGGGGGGGGGGGGCTATAACTGATGGCCCACTAAAAGTTAAATGTGTATAGTTTAGAAGGCTATAGATGGTAGCCAGATCCCGGACTGTCAGCCTCAAAGAAAACTAGAACATTCTTGAATAATCACTTGTGCATAACAGAGAGAGGTGACGCACAGGTCACCAGTTAGTTGTAAGGATATCATGTGACGTCATCTATTATGAATACTAACAGGTACGTATTTGGCATTGTTGCAATAAGACAATTCAAAATCATACACCACACATGGATAAGAGGTACCTAAAACAAACAGTTTCTCCTGCAAAAATAGACGTGTACCGTATGTGAAGAGCACAGCCGCAAACACGAAGATGGCTTCTGTCTAAGTATTATAGCAATTATATATATTAAGATTAGCAATCTCACTAGTGCTTCCCAGCTCAAAACAACACCATCATCATTAGAGACATAAAGATGCAAGTCCATATATATGATATTACAAGGAACTTTTTTATTGTTTAACAATTCAGATGTTTTTTTAGAGTATCATAATAAAAGGTCTGCAACACAGTGCCCCTTCATAAAGAAATGTTGTTTTCCATATAACTGAGGATAACAGCACTGGTAACAAATGAGGGGGAAGGATATCTGGGAGCAATGGGTAAATGTAATAAGTCCTGAATGAATGACGAACAGCCCAAATTGCTCCTTCCTTGCTACAATCATTTGTATGAAAACCCCACTTATAAGATGTAACGTCCAAAAACATATTAGGAAGACAAAGTCACTTGTAGTGAATTGAATACTCACTGCACCAGCATGTAGATCAACAACGCAGGTTCCATCAGCGTGCGTGCATCTTTGGATCAATGAAACAGGTAAAACAGATAAAAAGCCCAAGCAAGCAGGCTACGGAAAGCACAGCAGAGTCAGCAAAAGAACGGGAACCAGATATTGCTCATTTGAGGAGCCTTTGCGAAGGTGAAAAGTAGCCAGCTGAAGAGCTGTGTATTAATCCTTGTCCCGTATGCAGGTCACGTGCTCACAGGTGTGCCGTACGTGACAATGTCACCTGTTAGAGACCATTCTCCTAGCAAGACTGTTCGTCGACTTAGAAAGTCTGCCTTTGTACTAAAACTTTCTGGAATATATATTGTTGTGAGGCAATGTAGCTGTTTTTCTGCCCACTTCAAGATAGGCCCAATTTCTTCTAATAACAAGGAGCTCCTTGCTCTTTTAAGTACGTTACAGTAATTATGTTGTCTGACTGGATCTTTAAGCTTTTGCTTTCTATTTCTTGCGAAAAGAACAGTATTGCTTGCATTACTGCTCTTATCGCTAAAATGTTTGCTGGAACATCTTGCTTTGACTGGCAGTTTTCCCTATGCCGAGGACCGAGTTGAGCCCCCATCATGAACCACTTGCATCTATGGGTTGCACATTTCAATCTTGGTCTAACAGAGTTTGCCTGCGTCTTAAAATTTCTTCTTGTTCCAACCATTTCAGTGAATTTTTTTACCCGATTTGATAGACGGATGCTTTGATGCAGATCTCTTCTTACTTTGTCCCACTGACATAGGAAATTGGATTGGAATACCCCTCATGTGCCATCTGATCCACCTGACTACTTGTATAGTGGAAGATAGGACACTGATTATCTTTGGGTTATTCTTGGATGCAGAATCTGCACTCCATGGTCTAAGCCAGAAAGCTCTTCTGGTCCCTACTGACAATGCCATTGAGACCTAGCAGCAAGTCTGACTGAATCAAATGATTCTTCTGCAATTAATTCTGTGGCTAGCTTAATTTCAGAAAGCGCACTAATAATGGAAGATCCTTTAACTGCTTTTTCAAGAGCTTCCTCTACATTGGAGATACACAATTTAATTGCTTTGGATATTGATGCTCCTGCCGCTATGAAGGATTCCCAGAGAGCATTTTCTATTCTTCTATCCATAGGATCTCTGAAAGAAGTAGTAGTCTTTCTGGTGATCCTAGAAATAGCCGCATCCACCTTTGGCGGATGATTCCAGAATTGTACATCCATTTTTTCAAACAGATACATTTTTGAGAATATCTTCGAAATTGACATGTCTGGTTGAGACCTCTGATTTAATTAACTCTTTGACGATATCATGTACAAGGAATATTCTAAGTTTCCTCTGTGTTCCCCAGAACAGCTTATTCTTTCTGTAGGTGGAATCGAGTCTTCAAATCTCTAAGGCTACGGCCCCAGTCCACGCGCGCGTCGGAGCGTCCATCTGTTTCTGCAGCGATCAGTGGACTTCTGATTGCTCGCGAAGGGGGTGGGGGCATGGCTGTGACGTCACACAGTTGGTTCGCCATTATTGGCTGAACCGCTGCTTTGACGTAGCCATCGCTCTGCGGCCATGCCAAAAGACACATTTCTTGTCTTTTGGAAATGTGGTTGCGCCATCGTGCATATGTGCGCGCCCACTGACTGGGGCCGACCCATAGAGGGCTGTCTCTTTGTTCGCACACGCCGTCATGCGCATGGTCGCGATCACTGGGGACGAGGCCTATGACTTCACGGATAGCTTTGATTAAAAGGCTCTACAGATCTACATAAAAAGTAGAGCATTCCTCTGCTTCCAGGTATTCATCTGAGGATTTAAATTTTATGAGGAAGAATCTACTGGTCTGTCTTGACTGGTATAGGAGCGAGCTCTCTACTGCTGAACGGAGAGGCCACCTCAATGCCCGGAGTTACCGTCTCTTTCATCCAAGAGAAAAACATGTTTTCTGTGGGTTCCTCTGCGGTCTCTTTAAGATATGCCTAGGCTACGGCCTCAGTAACTGCGTGCACGCGCCGTTTCAGCCACGATCTGTGGTCTAGGAGTCACGATGGGACCTGCGTCTTGGCAAGTAGAGAAAAACAGGGGAACAAAGACAAGATCTAGGCTACGGACCCCAGGGAGGCGTGGCCATTACTACACACGGCTGATTCGCCCTCATTGGCTGAACCGCTGCCGTGACATGGCCATCGTGCCAAAAATCTTGTCTTTAGGGAAAGGTGGCCATTCATCGTGCTTTCTGCGCGCGCGCGCGTGCAGTTAGTGACTGGGGCCGACCCCATAGAAGGTCATGTTTGCGCCACGCATGCCGTAGCACACGCAGCCGCAATCAGTAGGGACGAGGCCTAACAAATCTTCTTATACTCCAATGCTGGATTTTTGTCTCATGCTAGAAAATATTGTGTCTTTTTAGTGGCTTTTTCCTATTGTGGCAGGCTCCACAGCTCTGGCAGTTGCTTCCGCCAATTGCGAACCTAGAGCATTGGGACATATTTTATATGAACATCTGCCATTCTTTTTAAGGTCTTTAAAAATGTTCAAACTATTCTAAATTCCCTTGGGCTTACATTACCACCAGAAATCTTGGATGAGACAGTGTCCAGTTACTGTACTAGAACAGATAGATCCTCTTGCAGGTATTTCACCAGTGCCACGTGTAAATCTGTCTTTTTGAAGGCAGAGAACACTGAAAACGGCTGATCTGGCTTCTTTTCGAGGTTCCCTGCAATTCTGTAATTGGAGAACCACACCGCCCATTCTCATGTGCATGCGTCTGTCTGCATGCATCACTGAATACGGAGGAGTAGGCAAGGCTTACGTGAGCGTTGAGGCCCTCATGGTCTCCCAGGGAATCAGTGCCAACAATTGCAAGGCAGTCCTTTCCTCCCTTCTGGTCGGTTCAGCATAGCTAGTCAGAACAGACTTTCCAGCTTGGCCCACAGCGGAGCCCCCCTGACAAGCAAAACCCTAAAGGGTTGCGAAGGAAAGAGAGGCAAGAACTCTCCTTAGCTGGACTGCTGTCAGGTAAGCACTACAAAGTACTACCAAAAAACAACTAAAACTCCTAACCTCAAGCTTGATAGTGGAAAAAAAGGCTACCTGTGAAGTGTCGTCTATATCTAAGGCCTACAACAGGTGTAAGTTTTTAATTTGTCCTATCCCAGTTAGTTGAGACTGAACCCATTGATGCCCACTGTCACAGATGCTCAGGGAAAATAAAATCCTGCCTGACTCCAATAATTATTTCTCCGTGGATCAATGTTTACTTATTTGGTATATCCCTGTATACCTTTCCTTTCCAAAAAGATGTCCAACCTTTTTTTGAACAAATCTATTGTATCTGCCATCACAGTCTCCATGGGTAATGAATTCCACATTTTAACTGCCCTTACTTTAAAGAACCCTTTCCTTTGTTGCTTGTGAAATCTCCTTTCCTCCAACCTTAAAGATGATCCAGTGTCGTGTACTGCTCTTGGGATGAATAGTTCTTTTCAAAGCCTCTTGTATTGATCCCAAATATTTGTATATACAGTAGTTATCATATCCCCTTAGACATCTTTTCAAATGTAAAAAAAAAGTTTAATTTAGCTTGCCATGCATGTAATATTTCCATTCATTTTGTTGATTTGGTGGCAATTCTCTTCACTTGTTCTAGTTCCATAATGTATTTTTATGGAGTGGTGCCCAAAACTATACTCCATATTCGAGGTGTGGTTTTACCAATGCTTTATACAGTGACCATTATACTTCCCTTCCATCCCCCCACCCCCTCCCCCCCATTTAATGCAAGATACGATCACATGCCTTTGCTGCAACTGCCTGACATTGGCCATGATTGCTAACTAAGTCCATCTACAAGCACTCACAAAATTAGGTCAATCCTTGATTTTGAAGTCACCTGTTTATTCTGGTTTCCCAAATGCATAACCTCACATGTATCTTTATTAAACCTAATCTGCCTGATGTTTACAATTTCTTCTAATCCTTCTGGAGAGAAATTACATCATGCTCTGATTTTACGACCTTACACAATCTTAATGTCATCAGCAAAGATGGAGACACTGCGCTCTGCCAACCTCAAGGTCATTACTTTAAAAAAAAGTTAAAAAGCAGGGATACCAGTACCAATATTGGAGATACTCCACTTACTTTAGCTCAACCTGAAAAAGTTCAATTTATGACAACTCTATTGTCCATCCTTCAACCCAGGTGTAAATATTTTTACCAATCGTTCAACTGCTAAATCCAAAAAACCCTAACCAGTTAGTAAAAAGACCTGTGACGGAAGTGTGGTTAGATAGGAGGCTCCCCTACAGGTGGAATGTTTTCCATACTATATGAGCTAGAGGGTGAAGCTGAACCCGTTGCTGTCCACAGCCATGGGGGAAAGAAGGGGGGGGAAAAAATCGATTGTGTGGACGCCAAAAGGTTTGGCTTTGCATTTACTCATGTGCTGTAGCTTTTTCACCCTAGCCTTGTGTGAATGTTCTAACCTGGTTTATATTACATGCACACTACTACATACAATTGAGGTGTGCCACTTGCCCTCATATAAATGGTGACAAATGAAAGGCATGTTTAAATTAGTTTGAGAACATCGTAACCAGAAACATCATAGAACCACTAATTTTTTTATTTTTGTGATGTCTGAGTATTAAACAGAGCCAGCCCTCACATCATTCAGGCAAACGTAGCCTTGTCTGCATATATTTGATGTAATCTTAAAGTGGATCGTCAAAATGGCAAAGTGGAGGTAAAAATGACAATTTCACAACACCCACTGAAAAAAGAACTAAATAAAATATGATACATTTTTAATGATCATGGTGAAAATAACTGCATTGATAATTTGTTTAATGTAAGCCAAGTACATCCCACCTACACTATTCCTGGTAAGGAAAAAATTGAGACATATGCTTGTAGAATAGAACACCTCCTACAGAGGCAGTGTCACGGTAAAGAGTAGTTCATTTGTAATTTAAAGCCTGTCTGATGCGGTTTCACCAAGAAAAATAAATAAATTTCACACCAAATACAAACCTCAACTTCCAGTCCCAAGCAACAGATATCTAGCACTTTAATTGATGTATATATTTAATAAGGAAAACAAAACACAGAAAGCCTTGCTCAGCCAATGTACAATATAAGGGTATAAATGGGAGGTGTTCAAAAGGGATATGATCCCTTAAACTTAAGGAATCCCTGTAATAACAACTCCCAATTGCCAGGTTGGTTAGTGATTGTGAAAAGATGGCAGAATGGATCTGCTAGCTAAATCTAGATTAACCCTGTGTTTGCCGATTCCCTATAGCAGAGTACTGCTAATATGTGGCTGCAAGTGTGTTAGGCAGAGGTTTAGAGTAAACCATAGGGGTTAAAGTTGCAGACCAAGCAATATCGTACATGTGCGTTTTTTTTAATCGTTATTTTAATAAACCAGTTTTGTACTATGAGAAAATACTTGTAGCATTTAAAAAAAAAAAACCTCTACAATACATTGAATTACATTTTTAATGTAAAAAGCTTTTTTGTTTCTATAGCAATCATTTACAGTCACAGATACTGAGTCAATACTACTCTGGTCATTTCATGAACCCACCAGCTGAATCTTTGCCGATCGATCACAGGAGAACGTATCGATAGGCAACTTCGCTAATTACGTAGTGTGTGGATTGTATTGATGCACATATTAAAAAGGATGGGGGGTGGGGGGAGAATAGAAAAATAAAAAATAAAAAAATAAAAAAAACACCTTCATCTTAGATTGCTGCTTTAATCTAGATTTATCTAGCAGATCGTGCCTGCCATCTTTTCACACCAACACAGCGCTGTATTTTAATTTTGGCACTAAAAATTAAGTGTTAACTCACTAACCAACTTGGCAATCGGGAGTTACTGTTGCCACTACAGGGATTTCTCTCAAGTTTTTCCAATTAAAAAAAAAAAAAAAAAAAAAAACACTGATTGCTGTTTATGAGCATAGGTGGTACCGGTTACAATTCTTACATTCGAATAAGAAACTTGCCAACATATTTCCAACTACAGAATCGGCAAAGAGAAAGGTAAAAAATGTAGTGCATGGTAAAAAAAAAAAAAAACTCTGTTCTATAGACCCCCCCCCTCACAAAATGTGTTATTCCCTTTTAGTTTGATCACCTAAGTTGGTTAATTATGATTATGGGGAGGTTCATATAGTGTTTTTGCAACAAATAAACAGAGAATGACATTCTACATACAGCTGGCTTGGATGTATTGAGAAGCAAACAGACAAAGATTATAGAAAGAACTAGGAAGATTGGCAGTGCTGTAGACATCAGTAGTTTATTATCGTATGTTTAGTTTGAACACATTCAAAATATGGAAACGGAAGTAAAAATACTCTCCATCTGCAACAAGTTACTAGCTTCTACTGGCATATAATGCTTCACACATTACAGCAAAATAAAGATGGTAAACCATTCACCATTGTCTTCTATACCTAGGTAATTAAATATGGTACGCCAATTGTGTTGAAATATAACTGTTATGACAGGTTACTGCCATAAACAAATCAAACGCCTAAACTATCATGAAGGGGAAACTGCCACTATGTTGTATGCGGTACATTTACTGAAAAATTAAGACAATAAAACTTAAATGTCCACAGTAAAGTAGGTGAACAATCACCAAGTAAACATCTCAGATGTTTAATGTTTATTCAGGGTATTCAAACATGAAGCAGACTTGAAAGCTTAATGGCTCCGACACTCCTCTGGTATATAATGGTATATTACACTTTTGCTTAGTCCCATTGCCATTTTCCATTACACAGTTCAGATGATGGCAGGGTTTAACAGCAGAAACAAACATAAAAAGAACAGAACTGCTGGCAAACATTTCCATAGCTAAATTGGAATGACTATAAAAACCAGTCCAAAGTTTGCTGTACACTAGGGAATTCAAGTACAATACTTCCAGGTAACAGATTGCAAATGTAAAACTTTTATAACACAAAATATATATGTATGTATATATAAAATTATAACCATGAGAAATCTGTGTCCCAGAAATGTATGAAATAGTGCAAGACTTGCCATCAAACACAGAAGACCTCAAGTAACAAAAGGGGAAAACAGAAATCTGACATATGCAAAAATTAAATTTTGCCTTGTGGACTAGAGAAGAAGAAAAAAAAAAACGAAAAAAAATTTTTTTTTGTGCACAATCATTAGTTTCAGAAGAGGCTCAGCAAACAGTTGCATAAGTCAAAAGCAGCATGTTACTCCATGTGCATTTTTGCTATTAGATTTTAGCGGAATGAGGTCTCCCCGTACTTCCAGAAGCAGCTTTAAATGTTCACACTTTTTCCTTTTGAGCTTCACTGAAACTTACTGCACCAGGCTGGTCAGTGTCTTCTGCTACATTTGCAGTTTACTGGAATGTGAGGATATAGGCAGGCGACAGTCCCAAAATGGTGTATTTCTGATGGCATTTGAATATTTACCTGTGTGAATTAAAGGGGGAAACAAAAATGTCCTCCTAACCTTGGAGCCATGTGTGATTTCTGGTTTGTTTTCCAATAATTGTGCAAAAAGGAAAACCCAGCTAAGAGGACCCTGTATGATATTGTAAAGTGCAGACACCTAAAGTGGCTGTTCACTTCTTGGAGCACTGTAGTATATCCTTTGAATCCAAGTTCAACAAAACTTCAAAAAAGGTTAACAGAAATGTGCAACGGGACATTTGCAGGGCACCATGTAAATATTATCCACTTTGGATGCACTTTTGGGAGTTACATTTAGGGCTTTGAACGCAGACATGACCATTACTCCTTCCAACATACTGCATCTCCCCCCCACTATTGGGAAATAAATTCCATTGGTAGCTAAAGGTGAACCATAGCAAACACAGAAACTCTAATAACTTCTACCGATGTAAAGATACTGCAGTTTGGTTAGGCAGGCTTTTCAATGATTCTTGAATGTATTGAAGCTGTTTGGCTTTGCAGCACAGTAATTAATTCACTGTACAAAATCACCAGCAATACTGGAATGATGTATTAATAGAAGGCACCATCATGCTTATTACATTACCAGAGAACTAAAATACAATTGAGTACGATTTTTTTTTTTACTGTACAAAGCTGAAAAAAGGAGGTTAAAAGGGGCGGAGTAGGTTGAGCAGCCAGCCATCTCCAGATCTCACAGGGGCAAGTGCAAAAATCTTGATATACAAAACTTTGCCTAGTTCTGATCATACCATTTGAAGTATTGGATCATGTTATTAAGTTCAGAACCAAGACATATTACATCTGGAGTATCTACTGTTAAAGTTTGCATGTGTACACCATGTTGTTCACGGCAAGCAAACATCATGTGAACTATTTTCTGGATTCTTTTAACTGTGTTAAGAGGACACAGCACATTTTGATGAGTGCATAACCACTGGTTCCTTTTGTGCCAAAAAGTACTTAGAAAAGAATTAGGGGAAGAAGGCACACGTTGCACTACTTTTGTTTCCAGTGCAGAAACCATAATACTTGCAACATGTGCAGCAGAGGGGTTTCAACAGAAGAATTTTACTAGGACATGTCCTTTTAATGTCCATGTGTTGCTTACTTGCAGTGCTAATGGTCCTCTCAGTCCTTAAATCTCCAAAGTCGAGATGTATAAATTAACAGTGTAAATCCTGTTGAGAAACTGGGGAAAGGAAAGTTCACCTCAATTGAAACGGGCAACAAAAAGATGCTTTTCACATCAAAGAAATTATGGGGGAGAAAAACAAAAAGGCTGTGTCACATTCCAAAGCTAAAAAAATTAACAAGAATGCAAACACGACGAATAATGTACCACTGTAGGCTTGACTGTGTTAATAGTGACTTATTTCAACGACGCGGGCCGGTGAAACGGCCTTCCATTGGTGGTGGTGGTGCTCCTCTTCCGGTGCCAGGCTTTTGTGCCATTCCACCTCGGGGTGGTGGACCTCTCCCATCCCGGTCACGCATCATCCCTCCACCAATGATCCCACGGGTCCCTCCGGGGCCTCTGTCATTGCGACGTGTATCCCTGCGGTCGTCTCCGCTACGAATCTCCCTCTCCCGGGCAGCCCTGGTTTTCTTCTCTTCCACATTCAGTCGCACTTCTCCACGAAACATTACTGGCTAAATAGAACGAAAAAAATACAATAAAAACAAACAATCTTAGGACACATATAAGCCAAATGTCAATAAAAAGTTATCTTACTTCTACAAACTTCACTAAATGAAAATGACAGCAAAAAACATTGAATTGTGCACCTGGTCAAGCTCAACACAGTACTTTAACAAGTTAGCTTGCATTAGAGGTGTGGCGGTGTACACGTGTTTATTTTGAATGTTATGATATTCATATAGTTTAAGACCCTACAATATCAGACCTGCACCCCATTCTCTACCTTTTCATAAAATGTGTGTCTCTGGGTTTGTTTTGCACATTTCAATACTCATGTTTTACACTGGAGTAAAAACGCTTTTGGTAAAGCTTTAAGGAGCTTACTTGTTATACCTATAAGCTCTTAACACAAGTTACCAAACTGAAAAGCAGATATCGCTCAGTCTGTGCCACATTGCTCTAATGAATATAAAAACGTGATAGTTGCAGAGTAAAAATTTAGATTTACTATGAAAGATAATGCACTAATAAAACAATTTATAGGTAAAGCAACAGGGAGATTACATAAAGTGTATGAGTACATGAAAACAAACATTTAAAAACAATCTCAAACAAATAAAGTATAGTAGGATTTTGATTGGCCACTAGGGACTCTTAAACAGTGAGAGTAACCTCTAACGTGGACCCCTGATGAAGGACACATGCCCAAAACGTACTTTCTCCAAGGTTGCCAGTTTTGTTAAAATCAGCAGAACCATCTGAAAAGCAGCAGGATCACTTTGCCAACTGCATTACTTGATGGATTCCATTCTCTACCTTGTCAGGTAGCTGGAGCAGGTCTTTGGCACAAATCTACATCTATTAGCCATAAAATGTGTTACAAATTTCTTTGTGTTCCTGGAAACATTTGGGGCAGATTTTTTGTTAAAAGCGACAAACAGGGCTCTGGAGTCACAAGCCACAAAATATGTTCAAGTAAACATCTGCAACCATAAAGGGCAAATCTTAATAACAGTCCCCCTTACAGTAATGCAACAATATTTGGCAAAAACCTAAAAATTAGGATAACGGATGACATTAATGTTAATCAAATAGAGTTCTGTACCATGGTTATATGTTTGCCAAGATCCACCAAAAAGGATGCAACGCTTTAGCATGCTCTTACTCCCATTTATATGAATGAGAGCAAAGGTGTGCTAAAGCTTCGCACCCTTCTGTGGAACTGGGCCTTTATAAGCACTTTTTAATGGTGATTCAGATTAAACTTCTGGAAGTCGATCCCCAAGTATCCTCTTCAGCTACTTAGAGAGTCATGTAGCACCTCCTCCCATTGACCGTTTAACTTTTATGGTGGCTTCTTGGGAAATAATTTGTTAATACAATATAGAAATTAGTCCTTTGCCCAGCAATGGATTTCTACAAAGGCTTTCGTAATATGTGGATAAGAGGGGTGGTTGGAAACAAAAATAAGAAAAGTTTGATTTGCATATACCTAAAAGTTCTTAATGAAATAAATGTGATCATATGTCTCTAGCCATAGAAAATTCCCCTACTCCCTTAACTCCCCCCACAATAGCAATTTGTTTTCTCGGATTAGCCCGGCTCAAACTTCGGAATATTGAATAAAAAGGAGTTCAAAGATATTAATTTATGGCAAGTTTTGAGGCTTCCCATAAGCGAAGGGAATACTTAATTACAGGATAGTTCTGAAGATGTGATGGTCTATGTACTCTGGAGAGCCAGAACACAAAAAAATAAAAAATAAATCTATTGTGTTCAATTACCCTCCCTATAGTCAACCCATCCCTTGGATCTCTGTTTTAAATGTCAATAAATATGTTCGCTCAATTGTGAAACATTATAGTTGGTTATAAGACAAGCAAGCGACAGACCTCCCAGCCAAGCTGATTTGATAAGGATTAATCTCTTGACCCTGGTCCTTCCTGGACCATATAAAAGATGAGACGCTAGACTGCAGAATGATAATGAAATGTGCAGAGTATGAAAAAGGTATAGTATTCCAGGTAGCATCGTCATTTTCACAAAGTGACTTTTTCCATTGCATGAGCTTCCAGTACTCAAAAAAAATAAACTTTTAACTAGGACAGGATAGTTGACTTCATAGGAGTGTGTGAAATGATCTGGTCTAGTAAATTATTAAGTAAGGAAGCGAACTTAATTTGACAAGTGAAGACAAAGATTAGGTATACTGGTTTAATAGTTTCCATAGGAAGGTTTATGTTTAGAGCAGTTGATTTCGTACTATTGATATTAAAACCAGACAAAATCACAAAAACAGGATAGAATGTACACAAATTGGGAAGAGATGAGTGGTCTCGAGTGAGCAGTATGTCAGCGAATAGGGATTTTCTCTTCACGAGATCCCAGTGGGATGGCTGAGATAGTGAAGTTACCTCGGATCATTTTTGTATTTATTGTTTTAATTTTCAAGCCCAAAATCTATGAACTTTTAATTACCAAATGGTAATCATAATGTTCCAAAGGCATTCATAAAGCCACCTATGAAATCGTGAAATGGGAGAAGGAATAATTTTACCTTGCATAGGTGGGTAAAACGAGGTATAGAGACCTGCAGTGCGGTTGGACCAAACTCCACGCTTACACCCCTTAACATCCACAACCCCCAAACCTGAATATGGTCCAGCTGCACAGCTGATCCCACTCTATCCTGAGGCACACTCCATCCCACAACGAGCAGCCACTTTATATTATGATTCAATATTGCCCTATATTCCCAATTAGACGAAGTTCTCACGAGCAGGGCCCTCAGTACCTTTTGTATCTATTTCTGCTTGTTTGTCTTGTGAAATATGTAATTAACTTACAAATAAACGATAACATTTAAGTATCAACTGTGCCACTTCTCACTCCTGATCTAGGAGCATTTTGTAACAGTCATCTCCCTTAGCTTCTAATTTAATATTATACGTACTTTTGCAAGTAAAATCCGCTGAACAGGTTCAGAGTCATCAAAAACAACAAAGCCAAAGTTGGGCAGTTTCCCCCCGACTCCTTTAGTATTAATCCGGAGTTCCATCACATTTCCATAACCTGCAAAAAACATTGTACCAACTTCACCAGGACATTTATGACAAAACCAACATTGTAAGCTGTTCAGATAAATTATGTTTACTAACATTACGAAGAGGTCCACAGTTTAGACCTTCGCCCTTGATTGAGGTCCATAGACTAAGTCTTTATAAAAAAAAAAAAAAAAATGGCACCAGGTGCAATGTTTCCATGAAAAACAAACACTTCTTGCAAACTACATTGTGAATATCCAGGATCGTGTTTGAATTACATAGAAAAAAACATCAGTCTTGAATGTACAGTTCCTATAACCATTTGAGTGCTGGAGGCAGGGGCCCACGCTCTTGTGGGGCCCGCTCAATGCCGCAGACAGGGTGGGAGAGAGTAGACAGCAGAGGCTGGGGGCGGAACCGAGAAAGAGCTGCATAACTCTGCCCGCACCTGCTCTCCATGACATCAGGGGGAAGGTATCTGTATGTATTTGTGTGTCAGATGTGCCTGATGGAAACTCCTGAATCTATGGAATATTTTCACTCATAATGGGGACCCAAATTTTTTTTTTGCCCAGGGGCCTGCACATGTCTAGCTACGCCACTGAAAGGAGCAGTCGTGGTGACAGAGTGCCATGGCCCCTCAGGCACAGCATCGGCCCGTGACCCCTTTCAATAGTGGTCATGTGACCACGGACATCTTGGACGAAACAGAGACGGGATTATCCTGTCAGATAGCATCCTGCACTACAAAAAAAACGCAGGATACAATCCAAGCTTTTAAAAAAAATAAAAAATACCTCCCGGGGCACTAGGCCTTGGGGCCCCTTGGGGGCAGCCAGTCCCGTTGAAGTAGTGACTACGTCCTGGAGCACCCAAAGGGTTAAGAGAAACCCCACCTTATTAACAATGTAATTTCCATGGTTATCAAAACATTTCTAGAACTGCAACTAATTACACAAGGTTGACCCTGGAGTAGAATAAGCAAGGATAAAACTTGCAAAATGTGGTAGAAGCTAAACTATTTTTAGAAACAAATTGTTTAACTATATACTCACCCATAAAGAACTCTTTCAGTTCACTTTCATCAATATCATGTGGTAAATTGCCAACAAAGAGCTGATGACTGTCAGGATAGCGGAACATGCGGCGGTTATCGGACTCCCCTTGTTCGGTGTCACCTCGACCTAATATTGGCACAATTGAAGAAGAATAGGGTTTGTAAACAGTTATACATTAATCACCATGGCGGCAAAAAAATAAAAATAAACATACTCAGTACTGAAACCTACTTAATAATACAAACAAAAGCTACACCAAGTGTTTGTGAAAATATTATTGCTTTTAATAGCTACAAATTTGTATATAATGGCGAGTTCTTTTACCACATATAATAATTACTATAATGGTAGCAATGAAAAAAAAAAAATCAAAATCAAAACCAGATGCACACAGTTGTGTGCAAGCGCTCAAGACTCATGTGATCATGAACATGCTCATGTAAAAAATCTATGAATTGAGGTCTGCTTAAAAACCTGCAGACACGATTTGTCCAGATATAAAAGATGGGTTGTGGATGTACACAATATGGAGCACATTCTTCAACCGACTTCATGGGTTATTGCACCCATTCCAGTGTTAACCCAATTAATGAATGTGCCTTTATGTCCCTTTAGGTCTTAAATGTAAAGATCAAGTGCAACAGTGAAACCAAGTCTCAGAAATGCTGAAACATCTTTACCTCAGTAAACTACACATAGATTTCCCCTAAAATTCATTAAGACTGTAAACTTCAGTCATATCACCTGGTCGTGGTCCTCTTGGTTGAAAACTTGGACGTTCCCGAGGACGTTGGTCCCTCACACGAGGTGACTGAGATTGAGATTCTAGCTTACTTTCAACTCTTTGCTATAACAAGAGGATAATAAAACATGCAAATGCAACACAGATTGTTATTGTTGTGTGACAAATACACAAAAACAGTAGATTGTTTTTACTCAACAAACTCGGTAAGCTATAAAAATGGAGATCTACCTTTCCTCCCCAGCATATAAAACACAAAGGACTTCATTACATCAGTGAACAAAAACTAAATTACTATTGTACAAATAGTCCGTACATTCTGTGACAGCCATTTGCCATTTAAGCCCTTAAAAAAAAGGTGTTACAAAAAGACTCTTCAATGACTATGGACAAAAAAAAAAAAAAAGCTTTCAGTGTGCCCAATTAAATTACAATATTTGTAATTATATATGCATTCACAGATTTGATTACCTGTGAGGCTGGAGCTTTAATTACATGGGGTGGAATTCCTGATGATGGGACAGTACCACTGGGAGGCAGGTTTTTACTGGTCACTGACGCCCATGAGAAAGCCTACAGAAAATTATACATGCCAACACTTATTAAACTGCACTTTAAGATTTACACTCCATCAGTATCTACTATTAGTACATCAGTGACACCCAAACATGAGGAATCATTTTTATTTTATATATTGATGTCCATGAGTTGGGAGGGAAGGGTGGGAGGGAAAGAAGTTGATATGACTTCTAAACACTCAATTCTTGGAACACTTATGAGCCAAGAAACCTGCAGACCTGTTGCCTTAAGGGTCCCAATATTTTGGATAGTGGGTTAGAAAGAAAATATATGATCAAGTTCAATGCAATTCATTTGATGAGGATGTACCCATGGCACAGCTCATCATGCTATAGACTTGATTTAAAAAAAAAAAAAAAAAACAACCGTCAACCATTTTTAAACGTTTTCCATCAAAAGGAAGGTGGGCTCCACTCTACTGCAATGATAAGGAGAAATGTGGAAGCGGACAAAAACATTTCCCCAATCTGCGTGATTATATAGAAGAAAAATTGAAGAGAAATATTGAAGTGCACCTTGCCAAAAATGTTATTGATATCTACACAACTAGCAACAACATGCAATAACAAATAACTGTTATTGTAGAAAGGAAATACGTAATTTTTTTTATTTGTTTTTTTTTTTAATCTATTGATTGGGATGTGGCTGGGGTAGAACAAGCTTCCCTAGAAACTGTCAATAATACAAAGCATGTTTAAAGTATTCTCAAAGTGTTTAACCTTTGGTGGTTCTTGTGGTGGAGTGATTGGCTCTGCAGGTGGTGGAGTCGGTGACTTTGCCTCAAGTTCTTCCAGGTTCTTTTCTTCTGTGTCTGGTTTCAACTCTTCACTCTTTAATTCTGGTTCTGGCTCAGGTTCGGGCTCATTAATGGTCTCTTCCAAAGTTTCTTCTACTCCATTGCTGAAAAAGGAATATAATATAAATAAAAATAGCAATGGAAGAATCCAAAAAAACAACTTCCTGTCTTTCCCATTCTATTAATAAAAGCTAAATAAAATTCAATGAGGGGTCGTAATCCTAGGACTTGAGATGAAAGGAGACAGCCAAATGTCCATTTACCTCAAACAAAGACCATGGGAAATAGAGACATTATTACCGATATTTCCTATTCCTCTGGACCTCCATTGTTGCCAATGCTTAAAGGGTTAATTCTCCTGAAGATGGGAGGATTTCGAGCTTAACAGATAAGCCATATGGTCTATTCACACTAACTGAATATGCTAGATGCTAGCACCTAAATAGTTAACAGAATTAGAGAAAAGGCAAAGAAATGAAGTTTGCTGGTTATCCAGAAGTAGTAAGGTCATTCATAATAGAGGCCATAGAATGAGTAGAAGTAATGAGTCACAACTTGTTATTTAGAGACAGGAATGAGGTATAGTGAGGCCCTCTGGTATCTATAAAAACAAGGGTTTTGTTCAAATTAATATTAGGGAGTTTGTCAGAATAGCGATTGATGATATGAGTAGACAAACACAAGGATGTCTGGAGATAAATTTATAGGGAGACATTGTTCTATCATGGAAGTCTAAGACAAGAGATAACAGTTAAAGATGAAAATATTTTCTTACTGCCTAGTAATATTAATTGCTCTGGCCGGAAGAAAGAGGCCACATTGGTTACAAGAAGGTAGAAGAGTTTCATCCTGTGTGTCTTGCACTTAGAACTACTAAAGAACTTGAACTGATATACTCGTAGAACTACAGTCACGATGGTAACTAAGAAATGCCTGTGCATGACTTGTATAGATGGCTTTCTTTCCATCTGTCGTTGAATAAAGAATATTGGAAAGAGACACCAAGCTGTGCACTTAGACTAAGGTAGAAGACACCTATTTTCAGCTCCTACTTCTGCGTTGAAGAGGGGGAAAACAGACTTCTGGTTTCCCAGTAGGATTCCCTCACTGGAAATGAGGACATAAGGTCATTATTGA
The DNA here is from genome assembly GCF_040206685.1 of Ascaphus truei. Taxonomy (NCBI): domain Eukaryota; kingdom Metazoa; phylum Chordata; class Amphibia; order Anura; family Ascaphidae; genus Ascaphus; species Ascaphus truei. Next base: position 455,666,675 of record NC_134483.1, on the reverse strand, counting down.
GAAGCTTACAAATAAATATGAACAAACCCTTTGAACAAACAATTTGGATAAGGTGGCTAGATTAAATTACTGCCTTTCTACCAAACTTTATCATTTGGGTTGCACAGTGATACCCTGACATCCAAAACCTATGCCAAACTAGGTGTATTTTATAGGAACAAATCCTAACTATTACTTCCTGGTAAAAAAAAAACATTTTATAAATAAAAATAAATAAACTTGGTATCTGCTCATGCAGGCAAATTTGGTACAAAGTTGGTAGTTTAGAAAAAGTGTGGACCATAAAGAAATAGAGGACCAGTTTTCAGCTCTGCAAATTTCTTCCGGAGAGGCTTGGGCCAATTCTGCCCATGATAATGCCGGAACCTGGTCGAATGGGCTTTCATTTCTAAGGGCAAGTCTCTTCTCTGTTCAATGATAGGCAAGAAGAATACAAACCTTGATCTAAAATCGATTAGGTTTTCCTTTTGCCTGAAAATAGAATGAAGTTGGTTGGACTTCCTGAAAACAATGTTGATTAATCACAATTGCAGGTGAATGTGAATACGCTCACAAGTGATATTTTTATTTGATTAATCACCAAATTAAGATCCTATAAGGGAAGTGGATTGACGATCCTGGGTCTTCATTTGAGTCCCTTTAATAAAGCGTGTTATTATTGATCTGTGACTGGAAATTAAATATGAATATTTCACATACTTGTTCTTAAACCGTATCATAAAGCTTTTCGAAATACAACAAACAGGTCAAATTCTTCCTAGCTTGTAATAAGGGGGCTTGTTTAAGCAGGTCTGCGACTAAAGGGCAACATCCACTAATCTCCGCTTGCCATTCTGACCAGGCCTGTGTATCAATATCTCCTTGATCAAGCTGGTGCAAACAGAATCGCTTCTCCCGTGTCACTAATTACTTTTCTTCAAGACCATTTGAATCATAGGAATTGGCTTTAAAAAAAAATGTATATATAGGATTATAGGGAAGGACCATAGAATGGTGATGGCATCAAGACAAAACTCTCCTTGATCTCTACCTTTAAGAGTATATTGCAAACTTGTTATTTTCGTCAGTTGCGTCACCTGCAAATAATCTTTAATACCTGCTGTACAGTGTCCATATTAGGACATTCTCACACAATCAAGAAAAACGGCCACCCGTACAAAGAAACGAAGACAAATATTTGGTCTCAATTGTCCAGTATGGAGAAAGTCTAAGCCAAACATATTCAGAAAACTCTGTCCTGTATCCAGAAAACATCCATCATGTTTCAGGCAATAGGATCTCACATTTTTGCGTCTGCTACCACTTCTATGCAACCAAAATACCAGCCGTAGCAACTAGTTGAGTGGTTTCTGCTGTTCTTACACTTGATTGGTAGGCCAAACTTATTTGATGGAATGCAGACTGGACTGTTAATAGCTGGCTTTGAAGTTACATCTGAGAAATTAGTGATCCCCTTGAAAAATAGCCCTTGATTACAGGAATTTGCTGGAATATTTGTTTTCCTGCCATGGGGCATAGCGTTCATTTTGGTAAATAAAGATTCCACCCTTTGCTACATAGGTGGCAAAAAAGACAAATTAATCTGGGAGATAGTTTTTGGTTTTATTTTTGGCATCTTTGTTCGATCTTGAAAAAATTAAATTAAGACTGAGGTGGACGCAAAACGCACCAAAATATGGCTGATATCCGGTGTCTCAAGGCAGTTTTTTCTCCCTAAACATCAATGCGTATGTAGAAGCGTTAACCCTTTTTGTAGTGGCTACCATGAGGACTTGGAGGAAAGATTGTTAAATAAAAAAAAAACACAATGGGGGGCGGAACAAAACAAAAAAAACCTTGTGTTCCTAATAAAATTCCACACTGGATCAGACATGTTTGATAAGCATATTCAAGTTTATAGTTTGTGCTCTTTATTAAGCCGAGTTAGTTTTAGTGTTATTGTATGTACAACGTTTAGTGTCGCAGCCCTTTAGTGAACAGATTGTTTAATTTTTTTTTGTAGTGTTGCCACAGACTTAAGCACCAGCATCAACTCTTAAAAACAACAGTAAATAGACAAACAAAAAAACAAGAAGATCCAGCAGTCAGTGAATGAAGGCAACACTTTTTAAACCACTCACAGGTCTCTCTATCATGCATCCTTAGCAGCAGAGTATTACAGTAGTTGGCATACTTACGGCACAGAGTGGGAGTCATAGTAAGCATTGTTTGTATTCTCTTGCACTGGTTCAGGAGATGGTTGTCTTTCTTCTTGCTCTTCTTCTACTTCCTCATCAGATTCTTAAAAAAAAATTAATAATAATACAGTTCACATTTCACTTTGTGTGATAATAAATGTAGCAATACCATCCTAACCACAGCAGCCAAACATAAAAAGACCAGCAGACCAGCTGACCAGCTCTCACTCTTTTTGACACAAGACAAAAAAAAGAAAAAAAATACAAGGACAACCATGACTTACATCATGTGCTTTGCGGTTTCTTATGTACAGAAAGAAAAGCCACAGACAGGTGCCGTTTGTGAATCAAGTTTATCGGCATTGTTGACCTCTTTCCTTACCTTCATCCATTTCTGCTTCTGAATCACCAAAAACCTCATCCTCATAGCGGAAGATGTCATTATGAACATAAAATTTGTTTGGAACAGATCCCTACAAAGACAGAAAGAACCAATGACAGTAAATGACTGCATCAAGGTCATGACATCGTACACACACTTTTAGAAGCAAGTTGATATTTTACTTGCAATAAAACAGCATTAACTACATAGCAGCAAAACAAGTGTTTATTTTTTTTTTTAATCAGTTCTGTAGTATTAAAGCAGCAGTCCAAGCTGCCATTTAAAAAAAAAATTCCCATCCAATATGTGCATCAATACAATCTACACACTGACAAGTAATTAACTAAATTGCTCATCAATCCGTTCCCCTGTGATCGATCGGCGAAGATTCGGCTCGGGGGTTCACTAAATTGCCATCAGTGCACCAGAAGAGTACTCAATGTGACCAGGCAGGCACTAGATACAATTGGTTCACTGCAAGAGAGGGGGCAGGGCTAAAAAAATATATATAAAAATAAAAGGGTGTGTGCTAGAGCCTGGTTCAGAAGAAGATGGGGATGTGACTTTGTAAATGGTTGCTATAGGAACAAAAAAAATGCTTTTTACATTATAATACATTAAAAACATTTTTTTAAATGCTACAAGTATTTGCTCATAATATAGAACTGATTTATTTTAAAAAAAAATAGGATATTGCTTGAACTGCAGCTTTAAATATAGGTTTTTATTTTGTATTCAACTCAATGCCATTTTTTTATTAATTTTAAAGCATCCTTTGATTTCTACACAAGGTTTTAACCCACATACCCACCAGTGCAAGATCTTTGCAACATTTGCCAGCAGTTTGAGCTGTAAACTGCAACAATAGATAATGTTACCTTAGTAATATAAGAAAACATTGTAGCTGCTGAGCCACTGACTGAAGCAGCCATTATATTAGACACACAAATCAGGATTTTTGCAGATGTACAACAGGAACACCAAACTATTGCCAGCTTAGGTAAGAATGTAGAATTATACATTGTCACATGCTTCACATATACAGGGGGGGGGGGTGGTGGGTGTGTGTGTGTGTGTGTGTTACACACTCTTACGGTTTCAGCATGCATGGACCTTCAGGTTCTACACTTTCATTCTAATGACGAACAAAAAATTGTCCAATTAAAAAACAAAAACATAAGATGCCATAAAATTGGACAACAGGATGATTTGAAAAGTAGCTGTGTGGGGAAAAAAAAAACAAAAAAAGGCATGCCTTGGCTAATCTGACAACATAGATGTCTGCTTTAAAATTGTGCTGCAAACAGGACATTAGTAATCCATAACCAATTGATCAAATAAGTGTCCATTGATTAAATACTTACTTCTGGAGCCAGAACAAAGGTTTGCATGAACTTTCTCATTGGTTGCCCATTATTTGAAAGTTCACCCATGACCTGTACAACGACCCCATCACTCAAAGTAGCATGTGCATCCACGTGTCGAATCTTAGTGCGACATTCACTGAACTGCAGGGACATCACCTTTTTGTGAATTTCCTTAAAGTTACCAAAAAAAATAAAAATATTAGACCACAAATATGCTGATACAATAGACATGTGCAATATTGAAACAAAAAAAGAAAAAAGTTCACAAAACACTTAGAATATTTCAAGATGCAAGCCCTCTTAAGACCAAAATGATCCAGTGGCAGTGACACTTACCCCACCCCACCCCACCCTCTTTACTGGCTTTAAGAGACAGGGTGGGCTAAAGCTTAAAAGGGTTTCCCAATATTCAGAGCAGGATTACATTTATTTAAGGAAGCCATGTGTATCAAGTGGTTTATAAAATGCGTTTTGTCGGCTAAGAGATATTGCACATTTTGAGCTAAAGAAATAAATGCAGTCATTTTATACGTACTGCCTGGCCATAAACCGCTTCTTGGGGCTTCCCAGTACCATCCAGTCCACCGTGCACATAAGAAGAATTCCTTCCGTAAAACCTGAAATAAATGTTTATTGCACACTGAACAATGCTAATATGTACATGCTAAGGAATAAACAAGCATGGGGAAATTATTCTGCTTCTATGAAAATAAAATATGACCACACAAAGATGTCATGGACAGGGATGGAAAACCTAGCCTTGCCAGTATCGCATGGTCACAGAAGTTGACAGTAGATAAGAGCCTGACTCATTCAATTTGCATTTTGTGGACTGCCATGTATGAGGAGAAAGAAAAACAAAAAGTATGTTTCACCGATTAATAATATGCATTGAGATTGGACACAAAGTATTCAGACTTGTGATGTGTGGAAGAATGTTCATAATCCCACAGACAAAGGCGGCGGAGAACGGAAGAAAAGCAGCTGGGACAGGTATCCTATGCCCATTGAGAAGGGGATCGGCCAAGTGTTCCCTGGCTTTTATCGGCTGTCCTCAATGACCTGACTTTGCTTCAAATTGCTTGTCCTCCACTCCGCTCAGAATTTCGTCCCGCAGGCAAACCTTTCCATCTCCAACTATTCAGCTAGGGCCCAGGCCACAGCTGCAACCCTGGGCACCCGACAGGCTTGTTTATATTTACTACAAGTAAAAACTAAATATACTTAATTAAATCTAATATTCAATCATCTCAAATGTAACCAGAGTATCATTTATTTTTAGATTTATTTTCCTAAGACAAATGTATTATTTTACACTGTTTATACTAGGTGACCTCAGGTCTTGTGACATTGTAACAGAAGTTTGCTAAATAGAGAGGCTGTTATGCTGATTTTTTTTTTCTTTTAAATAAAACTACACATTGTTTTAGTTTAAAAGTTTGGATTATCCACATAAAATAGATGCATCTGGAGTGTCTGACCAGAGCGAAATTCAGAATACATTGTAAAGAGCCAATAAAACAAGAAAATATGTTAACATGCCTCCGTTTTTAATTTAATTCTTGCGTTTAGGGACCTGGCCTGTTGAGGATAAAGAAACAGACAAAACCAGTACAGAACCATAAGAGCTCCAATAGCTTACAACTAATGGAAGCCAAGGCATTTTTAAGCCGTTGGTCCGCTGTATTTGGAATACAGCAATAATCTCTTTACATAGAATATATTATATAGGCGGTCCTTGGTTTTCCAACAGAATCTGTTCTGGAAGCAGCGTTGGATAGTGAAGCAGTTGTAAAGTGAGTCCCATGTTAATCAGTGGCGGTGAGCGTTGGATAACACATTCAGGCGCTGGATAACGCATTTCGGCGTCTAAAAACAGCCCACAGGGTTGCATTGTAAAGCGTTGGATATGCCATTCGTTGTAAAGTGAAACGTTGGATAGCGAGGTCTACCTGTATAGACAAATTACATTTGGACCTATATACCTCAGTGATCAAACTTCCACAATTTCTCAAAGACACATACATGGCCCCAGCTTGTGTTTTTGTTTACATTTTTAGGCCTAAACATTTCCAACTGGGCACTCCTCATTGCATTGCTTTTTACCATAACACTATGTGCTGCTAGGTTTCTCCCCATTTACAATACATACATACATACATACATACATACATAATGTTGGCTACAGCAAAGCATCCCTAAGCCAGTTTGTGAATAAGCATAAGGAAGCACTGATCCAAGACTACACAACAAGAGAGCAACTTTAATAATTTAAAAAAACGTTTAAACAAAATAAAAGAAAGAATACCTGTGCAAAAAGTCTGGAGCTTTATTTAGTAGAGTGTAGTACTGTCTCACAAACTCCCGCCCTACAAGCAGGGGGCTTGGCTTCTCCATCACCATTTCTTTGGTACAAAAATTGAAATGCTGCAATGAGACAAAAAAAACACCAAGATTAAGACACCCAAACATGTAAAAACCAGCCATTACCAATGACACAAAATACAGACAGCGCAGGAGTACGCTGCCTGGAATAATTCTGAATCGCTATGGCGACCCATGTCAGTGTACAGGGACCATGGTATAGCAACCACTGCTGTAAGGGCTGAGGTGAGAGGGATCAAAAACGAGTCACGTTCCTGATTGACAGAGTTTGGGCATATAGCAGCCATCCTCCATTAAGGAATATTAATCACCTCATCCCACTCACTGAAAAGCAGCAGACTGAAGTGTCAGAAGACTGTGTAATATAATGCTGTCAGGAGACTAATACAGAGTATGAATAAGGTTATGGAAGGAAAATGTTATAATATAGTTGTACTAAAAAATGTATCATGGAAATAAACCAAGATTGTATGAAATAAGCGATTTAGAATATTTTTTTTTACACGTTATGGAAAGTATACATTTAGTCCATGAAAGATAAAACGGTAAGATTGTAACAACTAAAATGAGAATATCTAATCATACTACATGATGGGGGTGTTGACTGTAAGCACATTGTTTAAAAACATGACGTTTCATGCCAAGGATTTTAATGTAATGTTTACTCAAAATTCAACAAAAAGGTTATAAAAGAAACGATTACATTATAATTGTAATAGCATTAAAAAAAAATATATATATATATTTTTTTTAAAATTAGGTTTAATGCGTATTTCATATTTACTTTAGATCCAGAACAGTTCATCTGGGGGTCTTCAGTGAGGCAGCTGGCTAAAATAGCTGCTTGCAGACTTGCTCCTGAGGGGGGTTTATTGAATCCTTGCTCAATCTACAGATTAGTTAGGGATCCACTTGAGCGTGATATCGCAAGTAATACATAAATATGTACTCTTTCAGATCTATATTGTGATATTTTAACTTCTCTACACACAGAAAAAGCACTGAAATGTTATAGCCTATGCCAATCCAAATGATCTTTACTTTTGCACCCTTCTTTTTCTGTGGATCCCAACACTTAAATACTTAACCTTGAGCACCCTACACAGAGTACCCATCACCTCTCCAGTGTAACTATTTGTTATACTACAACCTATGGCATTTATTGTTGCTTTAAAAACACCCCTGCTTGCTGCTCTAGCGCCATCAAACCCTGTCAATATATAGTAGCTTGGCAGAACCAAATGTATGTTATACAAAACCTCCGGACGGTGGACGTCTGACCACAGAGAGACACTACAGCCATTACATGTAAAAAAAAATGAGAAATTCACGGTTTCATACATTCAATAGAAGTACGAATGAGATCAGTCTCAGTGAAACAGTCTTGCCGAGTGAGGGGTTTGATTCTCTAAAGGGGGCATTACCTGCTTTGTGCTTTTTCGGATGACAAAAGCGTCCCAAACACCTCAACTGCCACCTGCTCTTTTTTCAGAAGGTCGCCGATAATCTTTTTAAAAGGAAGACATAAATTCAGCTAGGCCAGGCGCCAATTCAAACTTTCACTCGCCTAATCTGTTGGACAGTTTGCCGGTGATAGCCAGGCTTACGTTTACTGTTTTTTGTCAAGGAAATCATTTCAATAGTGGTCTGTAAGGGATATGCCTGATGAGGCCTATCCTTTATAAAGTACATCCTTTCTGGGTTTTGTATGATAGACTTTCAATTGGAATAATCTCTCCCTTCCCACTTGCCTGTCGGACTCAGTGTAGGTGGGGATGGTGGTTTCATCTCTCTGGAAGCTCAGTTGTAATTGCAGAGCCCAGAGTGTACTTCTCTGGGAGGTTATGCCTGAGCTGTAGGCTTTTATATTACAGTTTAAAAACTCCTGTAAATCCAAGAAAATAAACGGAGGATACCTGGCGCTTAAAGAGTCACTGTGTCCTTTTGAAAACAGTCCAGTCTTTAAAGAGTGTTTCAAAGTCCAAAACTTGAAGTGGATTGCTGTAGTTTTTCTTCACTGCTGCAGCTCTTCAATACACCTGAAATTGATACAAGGGTACACCATTGCGCAGTACTACTGATGTTGGATGTTAACCCCTTACTAACAACTTCCCCAGTGTGGACTGAATACACTTACAGGAGTGTTTCTTTCAGGATACAGTGGAGACAATCTGTGCTTTATTCCCTTTCTGTTCTTATACACCACGAATCTCCTGGGTGCTTCCTTTGTCTCTTGGGATTTCGTGATTCCCAGAATCCCCCGAACTCCACGAGCCCCCAGACAAGGATTTGAACAATAGCAAACAAAGGGGGTCACAAATTTAATTATATAAAAAATGGCTTCAACAAGCCTATAAAACGGCTGGTAAACCTGCACTAAAAACAATGGATGATTTACTCACATGTACTCACATATGTACATGCATAACAACACTTCGTAAGGATGCCGTCCGCAGCTTGTGCCTCCTGTGTTTGCTCCGGATGAGAAGGGCTCTCTCACAGCATAACTCCTCCGGTTGGTTCTGATAGAGTCTCTCCCCCCACCTGGCTGCGTTCCGGTTTACAGCCAAGGGTTCTGGCAGACTCCTCACCTTTCAAACACTGATGCTGCACTGCACTGCTCACACGGGATCCTGGCTCCTGCCACCCTAACGCGTTTCGTGACGTAGGCACGCCACTTTCTCAAAGGAATGAGGAGTTGTAGCTGATCTGTCTTTAAATACCCTCTAGGAATAATTAACTTTGCCAGTAATGAACTAATATGCAACACCTGTTAGTGTATGCTTGTCCGCTATTAACCAATGAGTATCTAAGGGAATTGACACCTTGGGATTCAAATACACCATAATCAGCAGACTTACAACTAAACGTGATACAACATGTTAGTACATATATACATCCTAATAAAATCTATACTTGCTAAAACGGACCAACCCTGTGTGGATAGGGCTAAGGGCATTATTGCAAAATAAAATGAAAAGGGCATATAATCTGTTTATTCTTTTAGAAATGAAGCCAGATCGAATTCTATGTTTAAACCCTTGGGGGCTAAGGTTTTTAAAGTATATATCCAAAAACTTTCTTTTTTGGATAAATAATTCAACCTATCGCCCCCCCTCCAATTAGGTTTAGGACAATCTATTCCTTTGCATATTAAACCTTTGGGATTTTGATTGTGGGCTATTCTGAAATGATTGGAGACACTATGTGTCTCCAGACCTCTTTTAATGTTATAAATGTGTTCTGCTAGTCTGCGTGTCAGTGGTCTTCCTGTTCTTCCCACATATTGGAGTCCACATGGACACTGCAGAAGATACACACAGAACCTACTTTTACAGTTGATAAATGTACCAATCTCATACGTTCTATTCGTTACTACAGAATGAAAGCTGGCACATTTCTCACTAAAGCTGCAGGCCGTACACTTTCCACATACAAAATAGCCTTTAAAATCAGACAGCCAATTGGAAGGTTTATGCTTCAATCTATCGTTTGGACAACTTGGTGCTAACGAAGATTTTAAATCATTAGCTTTTTTATAAATGATCTGGGGTTGTGGGGGTAAAATGGATTGTAATATGGGGTCTCGCAGAAGGATTCCCCAATGTTTTTTTAAGGTTTTTGCTATTTCCGGGGCCATACTATTATATTTTGTAATAAATGGTATGAATTCTCCTTCTTTAACTTTTTTTGTTTTCTTACGATTTATGTCAACTAGTAATGCTCTATCTATCTGATTCACTTTCTCAATAGCTGATTCTACTTTATGTTTATTATAAAGTCCAGTCATCATCACCCAAGATGGGTAGATAATATTCCACAAGGACAGGCTTTGAGAATAAAAAGAAACTGCTCTCAAAAACATATATATGAGGAACAGGTTAATGATCTAAAGCACAAGTTTATGGCACGAAATTATAATAAACATAAAGTAGAATCAGCTATTGAGAAAGTGAATCAGATAGATAGAGCATTACTAGTTGACATAAATCGTAAGAAAACAAAAAAAGTTAAAGAAGGAGAATTCATACCATTTATTACAAAATATAATAGTATGGCCCCGGAAATAGCAAAAACCTTAAAAAAACATTGGGGAATCCTTCTGCGAGACCCCATATTACAATCCATTTTACCCCCACAACCCCAGATCATTTATAAAAAAGCTAATGATTTAAAATCTTCGTTAGCACCAAGTTGTCCAAACGATAGATTGAAGCATAAACCTTCCAATTGGCTGTCTGATTTTAAAGGCTATTTTGTATGTGGAAAGTGCACGGCCTGCAGCTTTAGTGAGAAATGTGCCAGCTTTCATTCTGTAGTAACGAATAGAACGTATGAGATTGGTACATTTATCAACTGTAAAAGTAGGTTCTGTGTGTATCTTCTGCAGTGTCCATGTGGACTCCAATATGTGGGAAGAACAGGAAGACCACTGACACGCAGACTAGCAGAACACATTTATAACATTAAAAGAGGTCTGGAGACACATAGTGTCTCCAATCATTTCAGAATAGCCCACAATCAAAATCCCAAAGGTTTAATATGCAAAGGAATAGATTGTCCTAAACCTAATTGGAGGGGGGGCGATAGGTTGAATTATTTATCCAAAAAAGAAAGTTTTTGGATATATACTTTAAAAACCTTAGCCCCCAAGGGTTTAAACATAGAATTCGATCTGGCTTCATTTCTAAAAGAATAAACAGATTATATGCCCTTTTCATTTTATTTTGCAATAATGCCCTTAGCCCTATCCACACAGGGTTGGTCCGTTTTAGCAAGTATAGATTTTATTAGGATGTATATATGTACTAACATGTTGTATCACGTTTAGTTGTAAGTCTGCTGATTATGGTGTATTTGAATCCCAAGGTGTCAATTCCCTTAGATACTCATTGGTTAATAGCGGACAAGCATACACTAACAGGTGTTGCATATTAGTTCATTACTGGCAAAGTTAATTATCCCTAGAGGGTATTTAAAGACAGATCAGCTACAACTCCTCATTCCTTTGAGAAAGTGGCGTGCCTACGTCACGAAACGCGTTAGGGTGGGAGGAGCCAGGATCCCGTGTGAGCAGTGCAGTGCAGCATCAGTGTTTGAAAGGTGAGGAGTCTGCCAGAACCCTTGGCTGTAAACCGGAACGCAGCCAGGTGGGGGGAGAGACTATCAGAACCAACCGGAGGAGTTATGCTGTGAGAGAGCCCTTCTCATCCGGAGCAAACACAGGAGGCACAAGCTGCGGACGGCATCCTTACGAAGTGTTGTTATGCATGTACATATGTGAGTACATGTGAGTAAATCATCCATTGTTTTTAGTGCAGGTTTACCAGCCGTTTTATAGGCTTGTTGAAGCCGTTTTTTATATAATTAAATTTGTGACCCCCTTTGTTTGCTATTGTTCAAATCCTTGTCTGGGGGCTCGTGGAGTTCGGGGGATTCTGGGAATCACGAAATCCCAAGAGACAAAGGAAGCACCCAGGAGATTCGTGGTGTATAAGAACAGAAAGGGAATAAAGCACAGATTGTCTCCACTGTATCCTGAAAGAAACACTCCTGTAAGTGTATTCAGTCCACACTGGGGAAGTTGTTAGTAAGGGGTTAACATCCAACATCAGTAGTACTGCGCAATGGTGTACCCTTGTATCAATTTCAGGTGTATTGAAGAGCTGCAGCAGTGAAGAAAAACTACAGCAATCCACTTCAAGTTTTGGACTTTGAAACACTCTTTAAAGACTGGACTGTTTTCAAAAGGACACAGTGACTCTTTAAGCGCCAGGTATCCTCCGTTTATTTTCTTGGTCCTGTATGCAAATTGAGATATTTGCTTTGTGGGAAACCTTTGGCAGCTTTTACCTCTTGTTAATCACAGTTGGTTTTGTTCACGTGTATGTCACACATTTATAGGTGTAGCGCTTGAGTTAGGGTATCACAACATTTTTAATTTATTTTCCTGTAAATCCACTTTTTAAGCCAGGTACAATCTCTAATTCTATGCTTAAAGCAGTTAAAAATTGAGATTTCAATTTATTTCTCAATATCCAAACATTAGCAGTGTAATTAATGTATGATGCAGAAACTCTGCGTTGAATTTACTATTCCGTAATATACACTTATATATTTTTTATATATTACTTACACTTGTATACAAAATTGTATATCATATGCTTCCTAAATGTTTGCATACTCTGCTAAAATCTATATTGGCAGAATTGTTTGAAGAACCAAATATTTTTAATTATTTATTTTATATCAGCTAGTTTAGATCACTGGCCATACTTTGGGGGAATATTTGGTTTTAATATGTTAATTACCGGTTTTCTATTTTTCCTTCTTATGTTTGGTGTGGGTTTGTTTTCATGTCCAATTTTAAAAATCCTCTCCCGACAGCTCCCACGAGTTCCAAAGTAATATTGGCATTACGAGGGGAATATGTTTGGTGTTAACATTACATAATCTCCAACCCGCATTTGCTGTACCTTATACCATATGAATAAATTATCAGAGCTGTAAGTACACTAACCATGTTTAAAGAAAAAACAGACAAACCAGTTTACATGGCCTACCACGTTTACTTTGAGGTTTTTATTAGAAAGCTTCAGAAAATGTAATTGACTGCACCATAATCTGTATGGTTGTACGTGTACCAAGATATTTATCCTTGATCTCTTTTAGTCACTTGTCTGACTAGAGATATGACCTACTATAATATAGTCCACTTGTGTACAAGTCTCCATTTTTGTTTACATTCAAGTTATTTCACTCAAATGCCAGAGGGCACTGAAATGGCTCAAAAATATGTATTGTAGATTGGTATGCCTGGTTAGAATTTACAAAACATTTCTAATGCCGTGCTATTGCTCCAAAAGAGAAGAGATCTTCACCTTTTCACTGCCAGTAAGCCAGCATGAAAGTTCATTCGGGTAAGTCAGGATATGTATGAGCGTAGTGTGGCAACATAATTTTATTGGTAAAAACAAACTGCACATACGACTACTACTCCAGACAGTCACAAAGGCACTTACCAACCATCGTGGCCAGGCGCTGGCCATCGAGTGTATTTGTTCCTTCTACTGTCTTCAAGTCTCCCAACATACCACTTAGATAGTAAGCTATGCAAGGCTTCTTTCAGAGCAGAATGCTTTTTATTTTTTTTTATTTGTTGCACTTTGACATTATGATCAAGTAAATGATGCAATATTTTGCAGAGTGCTATGTTACAAGTATTACAGCAAATTCATACCGGTGTGCGCTCAACAATCCTCTGGTAGCCAACTATGTATTTTTGTTCTTAGCCGTTATCCCATTACTGGTTGCAACAATACACATCACAAAGCACACCCACCTTTCAATTCTTGTAATGCCAGGAAGTGAAAGGGGAAGGAACCTGCCTTCATACTAAGAGCTACACGTCTGACATTTCCTTTAGCTGTGTCTTGATCTCTGACCTCAAAGCCATATGCTGCACAAGCTGACAGATTTCACTACAGCAAAACAGTTACAATAAGTTGTGGGCCCTAGAGGGGCAGTCACATGCAATACCAACCGTGAGCTAGTGACAATAGCATATATTTTTAATAGGTTAAAATGTAAGTGAAATAAAACACAGATGGAATTATATATACACACTGCAAGAAGGAAATCAAGATATATATATATATATATATATATATATATATATATATATATATATTATATATATATATATATATAAATTAAAAAAAGTGGAAGCAGACAACTTAAAGGAGCAGTTCCACCTCTGCCCCATCCCCTTTATCTCACCTGAATGGGAAACAAGGGGTGCACGGAGCTGAACTGTGTTAATTTCAGCCCCGGTTACCGATACTTACTGGGAAAGGTGCCGCCAGCACTTCACTGCATTCAAATCTGCCGCAACCCAACGGTCAATAGGAAGCAGCAACAGATGTTGAAGCTGCAGCTTCCGATTGGTCCGCGTGACGCAGGACCTTTAAAGCGGCATTGGTTCCCTTAGAGAGGATTGAACCTATGCTGCCTTTTCCGTTAGTGTATTTCAGGAAACTAGGGGGCACTGGAGCTGAAAACAGCACCGGGGAGACGGGAGACACACACACAAAAAGTGGTCTTTCTTCAAAATGCATGCTCTCCTATCTTCATTCTCCTATTGATTTCATTTGAAAGGTTACCATCTATAAAGACTTTCCAGCAATGTTAGACAGACCGCTTTCAACCTCTAGTTCTATTCCATTTATTTCAAACTTAGAGTTGACATTTGTTGATAACTTTGGCCTTGCAGAGATTCATATGGAGGCCCATCTTCACACTTTCCTCCAAATATAGGGAGGGCAAATGTGCGATATGGTCCTAGGAAGAGAAAATTACAGCAAGTTTGCAAATTCTGTTTGTTCTCCATGGCAGTAGGCATCGTAGGAACATACCCAACCAATACAAGAGGGGAGAAATAAATACCCTGTAAATATCAATTTCAACTTATTTCTTTTGATACTACAGACTGAAGAACTTTTCATTCAAAACTTGTCAGCTGAGACCTGAATGTCTATTCTCTAATATTTCATGAGCGTATTAAACAATCTGCCATGCAAATTTATTCAGGAGACCCTGGTGCCTTAAACAACCATGATGTGCCAACAGCCCTTGTTGAATGGGCTTTTAGACTGTTAGATTTTCACCTTTCTGCTCATCGGCCTTCCTAATGCACCTGATAATTCATCGGAATATGGTCACCTTGGATGCTGCCTGCCTAGTCCTAGGTCCCTCTGAGAGGATAAAGAGCCTAATCCGACTTTGAGACACTGTATATGGTTGAGGTAGGTTTTTAAATATCTCACGAGAGCTTGTGCAGTACTTATTCTCATTTTCTGGATTTCAGCAAACCAAGGGTATAGTCACCTGGTTTATATGAAATGGGGATACATACAAGTTTATGCAGGAAATGGTAAACGGGCCTCATTATTGCTTTGTCCTGATGAATGGTAAGGAACGGTTCCTTGCAAGATAGAGCCTGCCACTCCCCTACTCTTCTTGTAATCTTTTTCTGTAAACTCAGCACTGTACTACTTTTGTATATTAAACCTAAACTTTAATAAGTATACATCTTTGGGCTCTGATTAAATATGCACATTTTGGAGAGTAATTTAAAATTTACAGGCACATTTGCTAAAAACAGATGTTTGTATGTTAAGTGTATATATTGTCTTTAGTAAACAGGGACCAAAGAGACGGCAAATTACATTTTTGGTAACTTTGGGGGTGACAGGTTCAAAATATATTGTGACAGATTGAGAGATATTCATTTGAGGTACATTTCACAGGTGAAGATTGGATCAGCTAGTGTGCATTAACCCTTGTCACATATACAAGTCACGTGCGCCGTTTGTGAGAGTTTGTATTAGGTAGCCGTTTTTGTTCATAATAGTCTTGGTGTTGAATAAAGGACTACATATGTTTTTTTAACAGCCAATATCTGTTCTGTAATGTCCTCAGCAGATAGAAATATACCCTTATCTGGACTATGCTCATCTGCCTGAATTCTGCACTTAGGTACACTAGCATCTTGATCCAAGTCCATGGCGAAGTCACTAAACCAAAATGGAAGAGATCTGTACTGGTAATGCTTGTGATTTACTGCAAACAAGAAACCTCTGTTTTCTTACTATTGGACTGGTCAAATAGGCGACCTTGAGGTCTATTGATCATCGCCATTCTTAAGGTGTTACTGCCAGGATGATGGTGGTCTGCGAGATCGTTTAACCTTTTCACTTGTAGGTAGGCATTCAGTTCCTTTAGGTCTGGAACTACCGAGCCCACAGGCGAGATTCCTTTCTTATAACATTTTCTTGCAGTAGGCCTCTTAAAATGACTCCTTTCCTTGGCTTCTTCTCTTATCTGAAGACATCTTGATGTAATGAATATGTATTTTCCTGGGAACTTTTTGAATTCAAGGTGGTCTCTGTAGGAAATAATTTTTAAGACCCAACCATCTTCTACTGGTTAATCCAGTTCAGGGCTGCTTGAACTCTATCTTCCTCCAACTGGAGATGGCTTGACTTTTCAAGCAAACTTTCCTCTGGTGAATGCAGCCTCCCCTCTGGGGCTGTAGGAAAAGTTGCTTTGTTCTCTCCCAGATGTTGTCTGTGAGAAAATAGTCATCCGGACTATATGACCTCGCATCGCCATAATGTCTCCTTCCCAAATTAGGAGACAAGGGATAATCTCCTTGATTATTTATTTATTTATAAAAAATGTTTTACCAGGAAGTAATACATTGAGACTTACCTCTCGTTTTCAAGTATGTCCTGGACATAGTTAATATGACAAATACATGGTTACAAATACAGTTACATAAATGAACAGGGTATACATTATATACAATACATTGCATGCACAATTCTTTCCAGAGGTTTAAAAAAAAAAAAAGCACATTTACCTCACGAGGCATTGATATAAATTGTACCCAATTTTTCCCCACAAAGGATAATGTGCAGAAATGGTTATTTGAAGCGGAGTGCAGCACCCAGTGTCTAAGCCACCACTGAAAGAACCATTGATATTGCTGCCAACTTCACCCAATCCATTAATGCTTTGGCAATATAGATCTGACAGATTTATCTGATAGAGCCCTTAGGATTGAAGTTCACTTGACTACTTGTTCTAATGCTTCCAAAATATTTAAGATTTATATGTGCATGGCTCTTGATAATGATGTTGATACAGCAGGTAGGTTTGCAGCCGCCCCTGCTGCCAAGACTTCTTTAAAAACGCCATCCGTTGCGTCCTTGAATGGAGTAAAAAAAAAAAAAAAAAATTGATAGCGTTTTAGTTCTCTCGCAATTCTAGAAATTGCTGTATTGTTCTTTGGAGGCACGTCCCAGAATTTTAGCTTTGTGAATAGGGATACGTTTTGCTGAACTTCCTTGGTGGCAGTAAGTTTCTATCAGAGCCTTTCCCATCACCTTTAGAGGACCAGCTAAATCCAGATTGAAATTAGATGCCTCTGTTAGAATCTTGACTTTTTTCGGTGTCTGTTTACTCACTCACTGTACTGCAAACCCACACAGTTACTCAATCCTTCATCCATGATAGGAAATTGGTTACCTGCTCGTGCGGGTCCCTTGCTGCTGCTGGTAGGCAGTCTGCACAAGGTTTGTTTCATTTCCAACGCAGGTTTAACAAGCAGAACATAATCTATTAGATTGGAAGTTCTTCTGAGAAAGTACTCCTCTTCCACGATGTTACCTTGTCTGATGCACTTATTCCCATGATGTGTTATTTGTAGTTATCTGTTATTTATATGATTGTCAAGTGTTTTAGAACTGTGAAGCGCTATGTACATTAATGGCGCTATATAAATAAAAAACGGAAGGTTCAGGGCACTACGGATTTCCAAAAAATGTATTATATCAAATACACAACGTTTCAACCATCAAAATGTGGTCTCTCTCAAGTGAAGATAGCATACACAAAATGTCCACAATATATAGCCTCCAACCCAGGTGAAATTACTTAAAAATCACCCGGTTACTCCCCAGTGAATGTCTCAGTCCAGGGTGCACAGCGCTTGCGCACACACATCCGGATCTCCGTCACCTTCGAATGACGTCCTTTGTGGGCGGTCCTGCCTTCCAGTAATTCCTGAAGACTCTAAATCTGGGGATCTTGGTATCCCTCCATATGCGCATGCGTGAGCGCTCATCATGGTCCGTCGTCCTTCCCGATGACGTCATCACGTAATCTCCGATTGGCCCATCTGGGGATCTTGGTATCCCATCATCGCGCATGCGCGAGCGCTCATCACGGTCCCGCATCCTTCCAGATGACATCATCTTGCATTGGCGTGGTCCCTAATAGACCCTTCTGTCCCACAATGTCGCAGAAATAATCTCCTGCATCCGTCGTCATAGGGATGTGTGCAAAAATAAATGCGTTATCAGTACATGAGATTAAGGTCCCTTCTTGTCCCATCCGTGAAATCTGTAGGGATAGGGCCGTGGGCATATAGTATGACATGGTGGAGAGAGAAAAAAAACACGAGAGTCGGTATTTAAAAACAGTTATGCCCACATACTCACACCAGTAGTACACACAAAGGGAGTGTGGATAAAAGTGCGGGAAAAAGGCCAAATCAAATTCATAATTAAATGTCAGAGCCAAGAAACATCATGGGATGAAGGTCAACACCAACAGCAGCATCACAATCCAGGAAATACATTATAAGTGTAATAAATATCACTAAATAGGGAAATCCCTACATAGTCCCAACCATCCAGGATTAGAAGAGAAAGGCTTGACCTCTCTTCATCTTACATTAAGGAAGCTATTAAGGGAGATGTAATCATTGAGGCCCCTTGGGTATACGGTATCAAGCGTAAATGTCCAAAACGCTTCCCTTTGCAATAGGGCAGTATCTGTATCTGAACCAGAAAATGTTTTTAGAACCTGATCTATGCCCATCAATTTCAATGAAGACACTGTGTGGTGGAAATCAGTGCAATGTCTAATCAATGCCGTATCCTCCTTCTTGGCATTGATTTTACTACGGTGCTCTATGAAGCGTGTTTTTAGCATCCTGTTAGTCTTGCCAACAAGATCCCCAGATGGGCCAATCGGAGATCACGTTATTACATGATGACGTCATCGGGAAGGATGACGGACCATGATGAGCGCTCGCGCATGCGCATTTGAAGGGATACCAAGATCCCCAGATGTAGAGTCTTCAGGAATTACTTGAAGGCAGGACCGCCCACAGATGACGTCATTCGAAGGCGACGGAGATCTGGATGTGTGCGCGCGCAAGCGCTGTGCATCCTGGACTGAGACATTCACTGGAGAGTAACCGGATGATTTTAAGTAATTTCACCTGGGTTGGGGGCTATAAATTGTGGACATTTTGTGTATGCTATCTTCACTTGAGAAAGACCACATTTTGATGGTTGAAACGTTGTGTATTTGATATAATAAGTTTATTGGAAATCCGTAGAGCCCTGAACCTTCCGTTTTTTGCTGACTTTGGACTTTTTCCATTGACAGGGACTCCCCTGGATCAGGAGCACCGATAACAGCAAGTATCAGTTATAGTTATCATTCCATGGTGTGCAGCATTAATCCTGTATTTTGCTATATAAATAAAGACATGCATACATAATCTTTTTTTGCAGCTTTCTTTTTCTGATGCAGAACCTACATTGCCACTTAAGTTTTTTTTTCCTCTGGCTGTCCCCTCAGGGGAACTGTGGTGACAAAAAAAATAATAATAATTAAATCTAACATAAGCACTCTCTTTCCATCACTCTTAAAACTAAGGACTCATCCTGTTAATTTGGTTAGCGACTCTTTGTTTGCAGCAGATTCAACCCTAAAATGCAATATATTCATACCTTCCTCCAGCTGACCATGATGCAAAAAAAACTACCTGTAGCTGAAGGTCTGGAAAGAAAGAACTGCAGATAGTGGGATGGGCTTTTTATAGTACCTACAGGATCAACTTCCTGTCCTACTCAATACAAGGACAAAGTTAACCCAAATGTGCCCACTGCCATGGTAACAGGAAATACTTTTTTTAAATGCCTCCCCATTTATGCAAATCCATTCTGTAGTTTCATCTCCCAAAAGCATTTTTGTCCCTCCAACTCAGTGTGGTAGTTGCAGTTAAAAGTTGACTGTACACCTCTCCCTGCAGTCCCTGTGCTGGTAAGAGCAGTTGCATGCACAAAGTCAGCAAAGGGTGAGAGAGAAGGAAGGGGGGCAGAGGTGCGAGGGGAAGAGTGGCTGTAGATCTCAGTTCCTCCTCCCTTGGAATTCAGGGAAGTATATGCCTACTGTCTACGAGGGGGTGTGTGCACGTGTGTGTGTGTGCACGTGTGTGTGTGTGTATGTATGCACGTGTGTGTGTGTGTGTATGCACGTGTGTGTATGTGCACGTGTGTGTATGTGTGTGTGTGTATATCTATGTACAGTATGCCGGTGTTTGTAATAGTGGGAATGTGTGTATATGTCTGTATTGGAGTAAAAGTATGTCTGCTGTATCTCGCTACACTGAAGTATTTGTCTCTTATAGAAACACAGAATTTGACAATGGATCATTTTCTTATCTACTGTAAAAAATAACTGAAATAAGATTAAGATAATATTTCCAATTTTATTTGGGAATAAAATAAATAGCTCTTCTGAGAGTTTTGTGCCATATACACGCCGACTTGTGTTTGGGAACTTGGCATATGATAGGATAAAAAGGGATTTTCTAGATAAGACGTTGGAGACATTTGGGTTTTCGGGGGTGGGGGGGGTTTACAAGGGGTCCGGGTCCTATATCAGACGCCAATAGCCATTCTGAAGATTCCAAGGGGGAGAAGAGGAATCGGATAACAATTAAGAATGGGACTAGTTTGGGGTGCCTCCTCTCTTTTTGCATTGACATCGAACTCCTTGCGGCTACAATCAGAGCTTCTCCAAATATACAAGGGATTAATATAAAAGATGTGTTACAAATTATAAAGATTTGCAGATACTATCCTTACTATATCTAACCCATTGACATCTCTCCTGAATTTACAATCCATTCTCCAGAGGTTTGGGGAATTATCTGGGTATAAAGTAAATGGGGGGAGGGAGGGAGCGATGTGAAAGTGTGATATATGGCCCATTTAGAGGGGTGCACTAGGATCTATGCAACCATTTTGTTTGTCTC
The DNA here is from genome assembly GCF_040206685.1 of Ascaphus truei. Lineage (NCBI taxonomy): Eukaryota > Metazoa > Chordata > Amphibia > Anura > Ascaphidae > Ascaphus > Ascaphus truei. Next base: position 455,645,684 of record NC_134483.1, on the reverse strand, counting down.
TGTCATCCATTTTGTTGTTATGTATTCTGAAAGAAGGATATGCGAGTTTTTGCCTTTAGTGATTCAAATTTCTGTAGCCAACAAATCTCCCAAGGTTTTTCTCTCTCTGAAACCGGCCTCTGTAAGTAGGGGTAGGAATGCAACAGCCAGTTGAGATAAGAACTATTTCTATGCAAAACTCCCATTTTAGAAAATGTGTTCATCAATATTTTCCAAGATAATTGAAATTAAAAAAAAATAAGATATTGCTTCTCGCTTTCCTTGCTTTTAATTAGCAACCCTAACTAAGGAATGTGATAATTGGTTTGCCAGGAAATACTACCCCCAACGGCGAGTCAAAATATATAGGGTAGCGGTCATCATGTATAAAGGTATTAGAAATTAAAGGGCATAAGTTTTTCATTGTAATTTTGGTTAAGCATCTGTACCTAAGGCCTGGGACCCGGTGCGCCCGGCGGCACGGGCGGCCACACGCGAGTTCCCCACCAGCAGGGGAATCCTCCCGAGCCGGTCCCGGTCCCCTATGGCTGCACAGCTCACTACACGCTGTGACGCGTCAGCCGCTACGGGATACAAGAGAATGGTGATCCCTAGCGTTGACGCGTCACATGGTGTGGCTGTGAGCCAATGAGGAGGGGAGGCTTCGGGAGGAGAGGCTTCGGGGAGCGGGGAGGAGTGTGGGGGGAAAGCAGCGTGAGTGCCTGTCTGTGTGTCTGAGTGCCTATCTGTGTTTGTGTATGTGTGTGCCTGAGTGCGTGAGTGCCTGCGTGAGTGCCTGCGTGTGTGTGTGTGTGTGTGTGTATTAGTGCCTGCCTGCGTGCGTGCGAGAGAGTGCCTGTGTGTGTGTGTATGTGTGTGTCTGAGTGCGTGAGTGCCTGCCTCTGTCTGTGTGTGTGTGCCTGAGTGTGTGTGTGTCTGCGTGTGTGTATGAGTGCCAGCTTGAGCCCGTGGAGGGAGGGGGGGGAGTAGCGGGTCCCTCCGCTTAAGCCACGCCCCCCATCCCGCTCAAACCTCCCACTCCCGCCCACCTCCCGCTCCCTACAGACCGCATATCGCGGTCTGTGTCTGTCAGCGCCCCGCCTGTCTGCAGTGCGGGCGCGCTGACGGAGGGAGCGGGGCCTTAGCCTAATAAGCCAGCCCATTGAGGGGCATGTATCTCAGCAGTGTATAAAAATGTATGCTATTTGCTATATTGCCAGAGAGCTTTTGACAAAGCTTTTCTCCTTGTGTACACTCATATGCAAAAATAAAGACTCGCTTGTTATACTGAATTCTGAACCCTAATCACTGTATTTTTTTACCCGCTTTCACATCGGAAGCGCCAAATTTAATATTAACTGAAAAGGAGGTTGAGGTTCTTAAAAACGACATTTTGACTATAGGTGGGGGGGGGAAAAAAACATCAAGTATTTGGGGATATACCTTACTAAGGACTACAACTCATTATACTGTATAAATATAACTATCCCGAACTCTTTCTAAGATTAGAAAGGATCTACAGGTCTGGAAATCTCACTATATCTCCTGGATTGGTCGTATAACCGCAGTTAAGATGAAAATCCTCCCCAGACTAATATATTACTTCTAAATATTACCAATATCTGTCCCACATACAAATATAAATGAAATCCAAAAAACGAGTTATGCAATTTATTAGGAAACAAACAACCGAACTTAGCCAGGTCAATTATGCTGGAGTCTAAAGAAGGTGTGTGTGGGGGGGGGGGGGGGGGGGGTTAGCATTTCCAAATATTCTAAAATACTATATAGCCACTCATTGGGTGGGACCATGCTTGGGTGGATCTGGAAAGCGGACTTAAATACCCAATTGGCCCGTCTAGTTTGCTATGGTCGAGCTCCAGGACTGGGCTTGGGAGACAGCTTGAGCTGGCAGTAAAACTCGGGTTTACTCTGAAAATTTGGAGTTGGCAAAAAACAAATATAAGGTCATGTCAACTCCATCTAGGATTTACACCCCTGTTCGGTAATCCAGGGATTTTGTCAGGTTTCCAGGGCCTTGAAACTTGGAGACAGAGGGGTTCTAGAGATGGGAGATTAGAAAAAGATAAGTTGATGTCATTTGAGGAACTGCTGAGAAAATATGGTTTACATCGGGCGGAGGTGTTTAAATATATGCAGGTCCGACATGTTGTGCGTTGGGGTTTCTATGAGGAGATATAAACACAAGCAGCCTCAAGAGAGCAGGACTGGTAGGGGGGTGGTAGAGAAAAGAAGTGCAATGCATACACCTCAGCTGCAAAACCCAGTAACCCATGAGTTGCAAGCCCCTGTGGCACTGAAGTAGTCAATTCTTTATATTATTTTGTGGCACTCTTTATGGGAACTTTATTTTTATTTTTTTGCCCCAATAGAGCAAAATCACAATATTTCTTTAAACATGTACTTAAAGGCACAGGAAGATAATCTGATTTGCCCCAAAACACTCAGTTGGCTAAATTGACTAAGCAACACAAGATTTGTTTAGTTCAATAGTCAGGAAACCGGGTTCAACACTTCTGAAGCCTGTGCTGTAACTACAAGGCCTTTACTTGAGGGACCCACTGAATCTAAGATAGGAACCTCTGTGGCCTGTTTCTAATGACTGAAATTGATCCACATGATTGGAAGAGTGTGGCTTTTCAAATCCCTCAAGCCATCCATCTCTTCCTGACAATCATGGAGCAAACTTTGAACAAAAAACACACATATGCCTATTTAGCAGTGTATTACTTGCAATGGACCATTGTAATGTGCTGTACTGAAGGTTATCATAGTTGGCAGGTTTGTCACTAAACAAAACCATTAAGTAATTAAATCCATTACACTGTAAACAAAGAAATACTGTAAACAAAGAAATAGAAAAACACTGAACGTGTTCAATAAAAATGTCTGCAACATTAACAGTGAGCAAGAAAAGCTTCCACTGAAACTCTGACCTAAGGTAGACAGTGTTTACATAAATCCCCTGGTTGGACGAGGCCAAACAAAAGCTATGGCTCTGCCTATCACAGATCACAGTCTCTATTGTGGATCAGTGCAGATGAGGTAGAGAGAACCAGAAAATGAGGAATAAAATAAAGGTATTCTCACTGTGTAAGACCACCATTTTAGGGAAGAATCATAAAAAAAGGGGAGCGTAACATACCAGCAATATATGGGGGGGAAGGAGGGGAGCAGAACCCAATATATGGGAAGCTGCATGACCGACGTAAAAAAAATAAAATAAGGATCTTCCATTCCCTGTAGCTTTAAAGTGGTTAATTTAGAGGGTGTAGACAACAATATTAGTTTACTCAACACTAATGAGAAATTACTATAGGAGAACAAAATATGACTAATAAAATTGAAGTCGGTGCTTGGAGAGAAGGCCCCCTGGGTCCTTAACCACAAAGAAAATCAAAAAAAATTATTCTCCAGCACTCAATAAAACAATCTGGTAAAATGAGGATAATGTGATAAACACAATTGTACTCATCAATATGAATATACACATAATGGGTCATGTAAATGTGACCATCCAAAAAAATACTAAAAGGGAAAATTGATTCCTTTGACATAATGTAGACAGGGGCTCCCCACAAAACTGCAAATTGTAGAGATAAGTTCCCTATTTCTTCTTTGGTCACATTTTTCTATATTTACATGACCCATTGTGTGCATATTCACATTGAAGCGTACAATTTTCTTTATCACTTCATCCTCATTTTAGTAGTTTGTTTGGAGTGCTGGAGAATATTTTTTTTATTTCCATGTTGTAGACACCAGTTATATTTTGGGGCTTCAAAGCCTTTTATCAATCTTCATAAAAAAGACAGAGGGACAAAACAGAGTACAACACGTCTAACGAATCACCTTGAAGCTACAGAAAATGTCATTTTTTTCGCTCTTTTATGTACATGCCTATAGGTTACAGCTGCCCAAATTGTTTTGTCCGTATGTTTATTGCAGTTAGGAACTGCACTGCTGTCAGTACATAAGCTTTCCAATTTGGTGTAGTATGCTTTGTTATTTTGGAGGGGATTGTTTATGAATACAATAACAAAGTCATGTCAGATCACAGGAAAGGTAATCTTTGGGGTAATGGAAATTAAACTTACACTAGCACTGCTTAAAAAAAAAAAAAAACACCTTGTGGTTTCAATTGGCTTGAGGAGGAACTGCCAGTTGGCCTACAGTACATCTGCACCTCAAGTTTGGAACATGTTGACTGCAAATTACAGGGGGTGGGGGAGAAGAAGAGAAAATGAATTACACATAGAGAGTATTTGTATAAATAAATAAAACTAAAAGCTGCAACTGAGAAACCTAACGGGTAAGATACTTCATTGTACAGAAGCAGCACAGGGAACAATAATGATAAAAATAAACAATTTATTTTTTTTGCAGTATAGATCTTAGGGTTATATAGTTACATAGTATATGAGGTTGGGGAAAAAAAACCATGTCCCTCATGTTTAACTTATGCTTAATATAGACAACAGATACCTCATCCTATATTTGTATTTACAGTATTTTGATCAAATTACTCACAGGATCAACATCCTTCCCATATTTACTTATCTTCCCATATTTACTTATTTGGAATATCACTGTAACAGGAACTTACAGACAAACTGCCTCTAAATCCAGCAGCGTGCTGGTTAATTGCACAGGCAATCAACCAGACTCCATCTGGGTGATTAGGACTGTTAGAAAAGGCCTGGTCAGAGTTAACCTGTTACCTTAACCCGAATATACCAACCTAATTGTTGTCCTAATTAATATGCCATCTTAACTCTTACCAGCACACTCTGAAAATTCTAATCCAGGAGAAAATCATTGTTGGCCAAATGAGGTAGAGGAAGGTTATAGAGCCAATATTCAGTGAAATAAATAAAATACCAGGTACCACTCTGGAAATTAGCCCAGCGGGGCGAAACGCGGGTTGAGAGGGTCAGACGGGGACCTCTATTGAATATGGACATTCTTTACTTCTAAGGACGTATTTCTGTGCTGGACCAGCCCTAACACCCTATCAAGGAAGTGATTTCACCTGCACCAGGGATACCCAATGCTCCTTTGGCTGAGTATTGTTCTACCTATATAGCCATCATGGTTATATATTGACATTTTATACAGGACACTACATCCCATTTCCCCATCTTGGGGTTTTACATCAAGTGATCTGTATACTCATTTCCCTGTGAGCCCCCATTCACATGCTCCTTGAACTCATGTGGTTGCAACTCATAGACCTGTAGGGCAGCAGTGCGCAAACTGAGGGGCGGGAGATTTTGCTGGGGGGGGGGGGGGCACAGTGGTTGCAGAGGCCCTGAGGCATTTTAATTAGATGCCGAAGGATCGCGTGAGGCCTCTGCAACGGTATACTCACCTTGATTTAGATGCTCTGACGCATCGCCATGGCAACGCGGCATCATGCCATGTGACGTCACATGCGTCAAATGACAGTGGGTCACGTGAGCGTCAGTTGACGCAGCTCTATGGTAGGGAAGGGGGCGCCAGCACCGAGGCAGGGAAGCGCAGCTGGAAAAGTTTGCGCTCCCCTGCTATAGGGTATACTTATATTTAGACATTCGTCTTTTTGTTTTCACCATGTTGTTCATTTATGCACATGTTTTTTTTACTGCCTGTACTACATTTATATATGGTCAGCCAGTAGTTGCACTACCTGTGATTTGTGCACTTTTTTTTTTTTTTTTTTTTTTAAACTATTTGTGTATATGACCGTCCGGTCGTGATTCCATTGGGTACTTTGTCCCCAATGTTATCTTTAATTTAGGTGCAATTTTCTAGCTAGCTGCTTTTTGCAGTACCTTTTTGTAATTGTCCGCGTATTTATATTGTACTTTGGAGGTATTTTGGTCTGGTTCCATGTGTGTGTCATTTTAGTTTTTATGTTAGATGTGTTTGATTAAAATTATTTTGTATTATTTTGTATTATTTTGGACACATACATCTGCTGTATACTTTTTTGATATCAGAGTGCTTGCTAGGGGAAATGTGTATGCGTGTCTATAAAAAAAACAGAAATAGCCGTGTTAGTCCAGTTGCGATATTGCATTATAAACTAAAGTATTATATGAACTATTACATCTGCACTAAAAGCCCCACGAGAACACCTGCTACAATACAGACAAAGAATCTACCACACGCATACCATTAGTGGCCACATACAACCCTACACTAGAGAGAATAAGAAAAATAATCAAAATATCTGCAACCCATGCTGGCAGAGAATGTGACATTAAAATAAATCTTTACCAAACCTCCCATTCTTGCGTTCCGGCAACCACCAAACCTCAAACAGAAATTAGTCAACAGAAAACTTAATAACGAACTTAAAGACACCGATAATGGCACAAAACCGTGCAACAAATGTTGCAAACGCTGCAAACATATGCCAAGATCCCACAGCCAGTCACAACCATGGAACACTAAATGTTAAAGGATCATACTACTGTACATCCAGGAATGTAGTATTTATGATTCAATGTAACAAATGTGACCAAGGATAATACATTGGGGAAACCAGCCAAAAACGTCACGCAGAATGAATATGCACAGACAATATACAACAGCGGTACCCAAAGCGGGAGGTGCTGGATTTCTCGGGGGGGGGGGGGGGGGGCTGGGGGCGATTGCAGAGGCTCCACACTCTTCCAAGGCATTTAAATTAAATGCCGGATCGCGCGAGGCCTCTGCAACTCTAAAACTTACCTCGACTCTGCCGGCGTTACTCCTGTCCATGGCAATGCGGCATCAAATGACGCTGCGGGGTCATGTGACATGACAGCACGTGTCAAATGACGCTGCGGGTCACGTGACGTCACATGACCCCCGCGGCGTTATGGCAGGGGGGGGGGGGGGGGGCAAGCACAAAAAAAAAAAAAAAGAAGTTTGCTCACAACCAGATCATTCCATAAATGATTTAAAAATCAAAATCCTCAATGGAATGTTTAAACGCACCAAGAACGGAAAACATTTAAGCTCAGAATGATAAGACTGACACCAAAACAAGAGGACTTAATGTATGATATGGGGTTTCTTACACACTATCACAATTGTTTGTAATGATCCTGCCTGCCTCTCTGCCAATGTTCTTATCCACAGCATCCCCTTCCCCCTCCATGCTGTTCCTTTTCACCGTTTATTACCCTTCCAATGTCTGTAAACATCACTTTCTCACCCTACCTTATCTACATATCTGTTTCTTTTGCTGCTTTCCTAACCTCTGTTTTAGCCATAGATTGCTTTGTCAACCAGTATTGTAGACCTGAAGAAGAGGTGAGAACTCGCGAAAGCTTGTCCTATGACAAATTAGTCCAAATAAAATTTTTAAAAAAAATATCACACACATCTATTTACACACAGAACGTAAACACTATATAAACAGTACTGCGGCATTATGGGGTCCTAGACACAATAGCAGTCAAGAACTGCAGGTCAGGGGGTGAGAAGAGTAAAGTGTTACAAAGCCATACATAGATATACATCCCGCTGACGTTGCGGGGGTCCCGTGTACTTTATGACTGGAATCCTGCTCTAGTTGGATGAAACACAGATGAGGGTCCCACTGCCCGCAGACTGCTGGTCACAGCTCAAACCTTCAGCCAATCAGTCAGCCTGGGCTACATATACGCAGAGCATGTATATGAAAAACACCGCTAAGGCGGGGGGGGGGAGGGGGGGCAGGAGACACGACAAATGGGAATAAAAAGTGACCACATACTGTGATTGAGATTATTAGTAATGGGGATGAAATATAAACTTGGGAGAGAGAAGTAAATGTCCTTTCCTATCACGTCATAAATATTGATTTTAGTTTATTTACTTCATTACTTCGGACCCCAGCATTTTCTCTCTACAAACACAGCACTGCTCGCAGATATAAAAATAAACAGACTCCCCCATATACATAGACTTGTGTTTGTATCCACGTACAGATATTACATATGAGCATATCAATGTGTAGATAGAGGCACACAGCCATGTTCTATGTGAGGGTGATGTATACATACAAGTGTATGTCATGGTTTATATATCCACACATAGTGTACGCTCCAGGCCCTGGTGACGCACTCACCTCAGACAGACCCGGGCAGGCGGCCGCCGCAGTCACAGAGGCGCCCCGGCCCCGTGTGATATATAACACGTTATAACCTCCCCCCTCAGGGTGCAAGCAGTGGCTGGGCGGTATTATGGCGTCGTGCTTGTGACGTCACGTCGGTGACGCCGCCGTACTCGGTCGGTGCGCGGGGGCCGCGAGTCCCCCCTCCTCCTCGCGCTGCTCACAACCGCCCGGTAACGGCCGACGCTGGCACTCTGTCCCCGCTCTGACGTCAACGCGTTCGCGGGTTATCTGTGAGGAGGGGAAAGACGGAGCAAGACGCGACGCGGCTGTCTCTGTGTCTGTAGAGTGTGGCACATCTCGCGCTCCCAGGCCGCGCGAGATTCTTTTTTTTTTTTTTTTTCCTCTTTTTGTGTTGTTCGCCCAGGCAGCCAATCAGAGAAGCGAGGCCGCGCCTGTGACGTCGGTGGCACGGTCAGCTTTCGGTGCCCGTGACGTTTTCCCCCACATAGCAACAACAGTCCTTTTTTTTTTTTATTAAATATACTTTATTGAGATGCGACAAACCAAACAATGGAATACAATGGCATGTGTGCAGCCAAAGTGTCTGGGCTGTTAAGCATGTGCATCTCATCCAGGACAACTGACTGAGCTCCTGTGTGTCTGTGTAGATGTATATATAACTTTTTTTTATGATGAAAATAAATTGAAATGTAAAAAAAAACTTTTTCAACTTTTGTGGTGTTCTAGAGATGGCAACTTCAAAGGATAAGATTCAGTAAGATTTGGGAAATCTGGCCCCAAAAATAGCATTTTATCTTTCAAATGTACTTATTTGACATTATAGGCAGCACCCGTTGTCGAGCCACTGCTGGACGAAGGTCTCCTCAATAGTGTTACAGGTCCTGTGGTCACGGTCTAGGACATTTAGTCGCAGCCGTTTCGCTGCGGCCAAATTGCTGCCGGCGTTTAGTCGCCACTCATCTCGCTGCCTTGACATCTCTCCGCCGGCTGCTTTGCCGCCAAGATAAGCCACTACCCTAAAAACCTTAACTAACCCCATGAACTAAAAGCCATATGCTTAACCCCCTACTTTAACTGCTACAACCCCTTATATTAACTTACCTTATTGGTGAAACGGCCGGCGGCTAAGTGTCCAGCGGTTGCGGTGAAGGGTCCCTCAGACAAATGCCTGTAGAGACTTGGTCCGATTCCTTGCGGTCAGGGCCAACGGGGAGAGCACAGAGACATCTGTGACAGGCCCATGGCGGAGGGGCTCAACTTCTGTATTTGACCGCCTGGGTTGCCCCCCCTTAGTGCCTTGATTTGAATTTTGAAATTTAAAAAATTGATTGATATATAGATATATATCTATATATCAAAGTAATAAATATCTGTATAAACTTGTGCAGTTACAATGTAAATCAATATAAATCAAATATTCACAAAATAATCCAATATGAAAGAAAGTTATATTAAGCTTATTCAGTGTGTTGAAGGAAATATCCCAAGGAAATATTCCTTTAGCCAAGTGTTCCAAACTAAACAAAGTTGTAGCTAAATACTGCTTCAAGGCTCATGCAGCTGCTCCTAGAAGAATCTCCAGTCTTCAGGGAAACATGTAACAAACAAAAAGAAATAAGTGCAAATTGCCTCATAGTGTAAAACTGTTTATAAACAGAGCATAAAAGTATGCAGGTAAGTATTACACTCACAATAAAGATAGTACATAATCGACACACAGCTATCCAGCAAGCTCTAAGGAACCCCACAAATTACCCCTAATATATGTAACGCCTGTTCGTGTCTGGTCTGACCCACCCAATCTTACATTGGCCCCTGTGGTCTATCCAGCCCCGTTACATGTCTGCGTATGGTGGTGCACCTGTAGGCAACAGGACTCCTGAGTCTCCCGCTTAATGGTATTGGGGGATGTCAATCAAGACAGGTAGCTGAGGTAGTGTGTGCGAGTCCTACTTACATCCAGTGCAGCACCTCCACCTCATCAGGATCTCTGTGTCCGCAGGAAGATGGCTCTGATGAGGAACTCCTCTGTGGTGCCTTCCTCTGTGGAGTAACTTCACACTCACACATGGGGGTTGTTGTGAACCAGGGCATCTTTATTTGCATGATGGTATGGGCAAGCTGCCCCTCACAGCTAGCAGCTCAGCTGCTCATCTCTTTGCTGCACTCCATTAGGAAGGTCCCTTCTCCTCTAATAGAGTTGCTCTCCACCTCTCCCTCAAAGAGATTCACCAGTTTGTCTCTGTCTGCTGCTGTGTTGCACAGACTCTCAGCTCTTTCTGTCTGCTGCACTGACTCACAGCTAGCATGAGACCACTGCAACACTGTTGCAGACCTCAATGTGCCTCTCACTCAACAGAATAAGAACAACAACAGGAAATGACCTACTAACTTTAGGCAGTGCTGTGTCTTATATCACCTCCAGAAAAACAGACAGGCTCTGTGTCACTAAGGGTGGACATAAAGCATGTTGTCACTTCCTTTGGGACATATGACACCTCACCAGGGTTTGAGGGCAAACCTCCATGATTGTTGCTGGCAATCCTGCATACTTACCAGGTTTACTGCCAGCATGAGAAAGAGATATGTACACCACTTTTGAACATGGCTACATTCTCCCCCTGGTGGAAACCCCAACGGCCTCGCTTGGGATCTAAATTTGCGGAACCTTCCTTCAGGTAGCACTGCAAAACATAACAACACATTATTACAGTACATATCTTTTCATAACACAATAACAGATACATCCTACCGTAGATGTGTAACAACTAGGATTACTCCCTGCTGGAGTATCCATTACTGGTACTACTCTACCCTCTTAAGGTGGCCTGCGCACAGCATGGTCCACTGGGTTTAGAGCAACAATGCGATAACACTCTGGGTGCCATACTGAACACCCACAATCAGCCCACAATTCCTGCCTGGATGCTAGTGGACTGAGAGGATCATGCCCATACACTTCCCCAAGGCATCTCCTGGAGATGTAGACTATCCCCTCTTGACTACACCACTTCTCGTCTAACCCGCCAGGATCCCAATCTTCTTCTCTTGATCCTTCCTCCTCATCAGTGCCATATCCCCTATCCTCATCAAAGGAACCCACAATCCCTGGCTTAGGATTTGACCCAAGGCTCGTAGGCTTACACCTTACCCCAACAGTATCATTAGTGCTGGATGACATTCTTGGCATAGCCATTTCCCTCCCCGATCCCTCATCGGAGGTAAAACAGTCCGCCCAGTCCAGATTTCCCCCAGTCCATTCTTCAGAAGTGGCTCGGGACTCCCCAGACAACCCTTGGCTAGACTGGAACCCATAGGAAAAAGTGACAGGAGCAAGGGCTTTAACTATGGCCGGGGGTTGGCCATAGGCAAACACTGCCGGCATACGCGGGGCTACGACCCGCAACTTCTCGCTTCCTTGCCCGGTACCATCGGACTGGCACTCCGGATCACTCGCCTCCTTATTCCCAGGCTTCCGCAGGGCCTGCCAGCTCTTCCCGGACCCAGGCGACCTGGTACAGCTGCTTGGCCGCGAGGACCCGGCCATCTTCCATCCGTTTCCGCGGTGCCCACCGGAAATGATGTCATGGATCTCGCGTGATTCGCCGCCATCTTTCGTTGGGTTCCCAACCGGAACCTCTTCCTCCAGAACGACATCCGCCGCCGGAAGTGATGGTTCTGCTTCTAGCGTTGGGTTCCCAACCGGAACCTCTTCCTCCAAAATGACATCCGCCGTTGCCACCACCGGCGCCTGTGGGGAACTAGGAGGTTCCTCACCACTCCACTGGCTTGCGATGGGTTCCTCTTCATCTGGGACATGGTCAGGTAGGTACAGGTCCACTCGCACCACTGGACAGCTACCTTCTAAGGAGGACACCTCCGCCAGGACGCGATGCTGAGTGGAGCCATTCGCCCTGGTGGCCAGACTTAAGGAGCTATCGTGCTCCACGGTCACCTGGAGGCTCACACCCAACACCCCTGGGGCAGTCAACTCGCCCTTGTCGTCGTTAGCAGGTACTGATCCCAAGCCTGGGACCGATGGTACCTCTGTGGTAGGCCGGACTGGCCATTGTAGGGCACACGGGCCCATATCAGGATCCGTAGCAGATGGGATAAGTGTGTCTTTCTTTATCAGATCCTGTGCAGCACTTCTGCTGCGAGTCTTCCACCGCTCTAGGTCATCCTGCCACGTATCATCTTCTTCATACCTCATGTCACACCTTAGCACAAATGCATCTATTCCATTACAGTGCAACCTCTCACAGTCTATTTCCTTCCCAGGAGAAAAATTCTCTGTCTCTGCAACAGGGGTTTGGACACATGGTTCCCCTGTAGCCTCTGGAATTAGAACAGAACGAACCTCAGCATAACTCATGGTAATATAGAGGTCAGGCTCCTCCTCCTCTTCTGGAAGTTCTGTAGGCTGCAGCAGCCCGGGCTTCAGGAACTGTATATCGCATCCTGCACACTTGGGCCCTCGGGTCAATTCACCGACGTGGCAATCACAACCGCTCAGGCGGCAGTGCAGGTATCCCTCCCCATTTACCACTGTTGTCGTGATCACTAATGGTAACGTAGATAACTCATCAGCCCAGCCATCAGTCACATTACAGTCTTCTACTACACATGGGCACACTACCAGGGGCGAGCCTAATTTTGGGTCCCGTATGACTATATACAGCCGAGGGTGTATGTCGCTGCATCCATTAATTCTCTTATGGTGAACAGAAGTGGCAGATTGTGGCTCAAGGCGCTCTCTCCCCCTGGTGGACTCTAGAGGAGGGACACTTTCTATCAAGGGATACATTTCCTCCTCGAGCGCAGCAGCACGGGCACGCTGCCAACTTGGGGAAAGTTGCCATGGCGCTGGGTCGGAGTAGACTAAAGGGTATCCCTCCGGGGGGCACCCGGGCATAAACAACGTGGACGGGGCATCTGCCAGGCATATATTCCATGTGTATGTCACCACAAAAAGCATCGAGCTCCACGTGGACGGGGGGTCTTCATCTACATCTAGAATAAGGGCGTACTGCCACTCGGGGATTTTATGCAATTGATCACAGACCTCCTTATCTGTTATATTGGCGGGAAGGCCTTCTACGGCCACCACACGGCGGGGGTTAACTTTTATCTTCAAGGCCCAGGCGAGGACCTCGTGTCCGGACTTTACAACCATGGTGGAACTTTCTGCAATTTTAGCATTTGCAGTTGATAAAGTCTCATGTAGGGATGAAACGCGTCAGAGTGGCTTTTACAATGATGTCCAGCCTTTTTTTGTAATAAAATATATTTTTATTTATCAAGCTTGAGTCGGTACTAGGAAGTAGTGACCATTCCTCCCTTTCTACTTCAATTGCAGCAATTTCTGCACTCGGCCATCTTGGAACTTCCGCACGGCGCGGATCCTCCATTCTTGCGGTCGCCATTCTTTTCTCTGTAATAATTTCTGTTATCGCACATGGAGCTCCTCTCTGCGGGGCAGCTGCCACACCGATGCAATTAAAATGCCTTGTGCACCACCTTGTGTACCTACTGTAGATCTGACTCGTGTTTGCACTACCTCAGGCTAGGCTCTTTCTTTCTATGTCTGCTGTATCTCCATCCTCCCAGTCTGTGCTCCCTGCGGTGAGTGGTCTGGAATGGACTAGAGTACTCTGGTTCGTCCATACAATACTTTGGCGTCTACCTACTGTTGGCTTGTCTAGCGCAGACCCTCTCCAGGATTCCTGCTCTAAGTTACCAGTTTATCCCTTTAGGCGTCATATCACTAGCACTACCTCAAGGGACTCGGACAGCTATAGCCCGGCTCCAGACCTAAGAATCCCAGGGCGTCTATGCGTTCCACGTCTTCCGCGGCCTCCCATGACTACCCCTGGCTCCTTCCTGCGCAGCACAAAGTGGCAGCAGACACTCTTCCCGTTCCTGGTGTGCCTAGCAAAAGCCTGTCCTGTTGACAGGTATCTCAGCAGCGCCTGCAACTGTAACGCCTGTTCGTGTCTGGTCTGACCCACCCAATCTTACATTGGCCCCTGTGGTCTATCCAGCCCCGTTACATGTCTGCGTATGGTGGTGCACCTGTAGGCAACAGGACTCCTGAGTCTCCCGCTTGATGGTATTGGGGGATGTCAATCAAGACAGGTAGCTGAGGTAGTGTGTGCGAGTCTTACTTACATCCAGTGCAGCGCCTCCACCTCATCAGGATCTCTGCGTCCGCAGGAAGATGGCTCTGATGAGGAACTCCTCTGTGGTGCCTTCCTCTGTGGAGTAACTTCACACTCACACATGGGGGTTGTTGTGAACCAGGGCATCTTTATTTGCATGATGGTATGGGCAAGCTGCCCCTCACAGCTAGCAGCTCAGCTGCTCATCTCTTTGCTGCACTCCATTAGGAAGGTCCCTTCTCCTCTATCTCCACCTCTCCCTCAAAGAGATTCACCAACTTGTCTCTGTCTGCTGCTGTGTTGCACAGACTCTCAGCTCTTTCTGTCTTCTGCACTGACTCACAGCTAGCATGAGACCACTGCAACACTGTTGCAGACCTCCACGTGCCTCTCACTCAACAGAATCAGAACAACAACAGGAAATGACCTACTAACTTTAGGCAGTGCTGTGTCTTATATCACCTCCAGAAAAACAGACAGGCTCTGTGTCACTAAGGGTGGACATAAAGCATGTTGTCACTTTCTTTGGGACATATGACACCTCACCAGGGTTTGAGGGCAAACCTCCATGATTGTTGCTGGCAATCCTGCATACTTACCAGGTTTACTGCCAGCATCAGAAAGAGATATGTACACCACTTTTGCACATGGCTACATATATGTAGCCCTCTTAGCCCTTTATGGGAAGAGTCTACGGGTGCTGATATTACCTGTTGGCTCACAGAGACCTGAGCCTCCGCCACTGAGAGCCTGGGGTACACCTGAGCTACTAGGGGACAGCACCTCCACCTGTACGGGATCCCTAGTGTTTGGGATGACCCCATGCAGGAACAAATAATAGTACCACACAACATATAATTGTAACCTTATGACCTTTACTAAACACATACGTAGGATATATGTCAATCACTCTTATATTACATAAAGGGGTTTCACACACACATATATATATATATATATATATATATATATATATATATATATATATATATATATATACATATATACCCTGCACGTTTGCCAAAAGTATTAAAAGAAAATAAGCGCATTATTAAGATCTGGGAACAGTAGGCAACAGGTGCAGGCTTTATTCTGCCTGTAAAAGGTTAATTGCCGACGTACGTTTCGTTGTACACTTTCTCCAGCCTTGAGAAAGTGTACAACGAAACGTACGTCGGCAAGTGACGTCATCACGTCTAAGGGGCGGGACATGTGTTCGAAATTGAAACGCACCTGCTTTTCGTAGCTCTGCATTAGCAGCTATGTGCTTGCAGTAATAATGCAATTTTAACTTCCTAGACAGCTGCCTCACAGTGACCAGAGACTATATGGTTTATGCTATTATGCTTCACTATTGAGGCTGCTGCACAAGATTGGATGCAGACTGAAAGCCAAGAGTTTCATGTTTCAACAGGCACTACGTGTGCACTGTCTGAGTAGCTCCGGTTCCTACCCACCTGTATGCTATCCTGTCCAGGCTGAGTATTTTATTCCTACTCAGCATTAACCTTTTACAGGCAGAATAAAGCCTGCACCTATCATTGTGGTGTTGCAAGGCAAAGCATATATACAACTACTATGCTGTCCCTACCTATATAGCCTATTGCACTAAGGTTAAGATTAGCCCCATACATTCACGGATCAAGGAGTGTATTGATTATATCCTACATAGTGGCTTTTACACAGGCTCTACAGGTGGGCAAGAGGATATACATAGCATCGCTATAGTACCGCAGTCATTGCACTTACACTATCCTCTTTTCTATTTAGATAGGGTACCGGCCACATATCTTGCTGCATCCATATCGTTTTAATGCGCTGTTTCACTGGCCTTACTTGAATCACATCATTTTGATTCTTGAGCGCTCTTATTTTATTACATTAGAGTTATGTACTCATTAATAAAGTGTGTTTCAAATTTATCATTTATTCACCCACTACATACATTTATCCACTAGTGTCCCTGTGATCCAGAGGTGACGAGTGCTCTCCTGGTGGTTCTTTCTTTCTTTGTTGTTCTATTCTGCTATTACCCCTGATTGTAGCACCATCACTACATACTATAGCAGTAGCAAGGGTTCCTCTCCCCTTCCCTATCCCCCTGCCCCTCCTCCACGTTCGTGCAACTACGGGGGAGGAGAGGCTGCCGCTAGGACGATTGCGTCGCCTGCAACTCCCTTAGCAGGGCGCCGCCATTTTCCTTGGGCTTGCGCATGCGCAGTGAGGGCGGGAGTTGCGGAGGCCCTCAGCCAGCTCGCGCATGCGCAGTGATAACGCGTGCTAAGCCACGACCAATCAGGGAAGGCTCTTGGCAGGGACTACAAGTCCCATGAGCCTTAGGAACGTACCACCTGACGGCAGGGAACCAATAGGGTGCTAGGATTCTCCTGGGAAGGGAAGTAGGAGCCTGACAGGGGAGCACGCTAGGCAGTCGGTGTCAGGAGAGGTTAGGGGAAGGAGGTGCAGGTGCAGAGGGCAAGTAACCGCTGCACTAGGCCAGGAATTCCCCGTAGGCCCCAGATAGGCTCTGAGATATATGTTGAGCTTGTGGCTGCTTTAGGGACAGGCCCTAGGATAGGGATCCTGTCCCATTAGTGTTGTAGCAAGAGTGAGGGACACAGCGGATGCTGCATACCCTGAAGAGGTGTCTGGGACCAGCCCCCCCTCAATCCAGACAGACTGCCCCAAGGTGGGTTCACCTCAGAGGACAGCTTTCCATGTGGAGACCACGAAGCTGGAGAAAAGGTCGCTGGATCGTGGATCCATTCTGATTGCTGTTGGAGTGACCTGGTGCTGGAGTGCCTGGCAGGTACCCTTACAACAAGTGCACCAACTGTAACATTCTCACACTAGTGGGCCGCGCGGTCACCACACATGTGGGGTTTGGGTGTGGGACATTGTGACACCTTGAAGGACTGGGAGTGTCCTTGGACACGGTGTGGGGTACACGGTGGGGGGATAAAGCCCTGGGAGGTGTGTGGGTAGTTGTACTCTTAGTGAGCAAGGATATGCTATATCTTTATGCATATTAGAGTGATAAGATTTATGTGCTTAAGTAGAGGTCGTTATATTTTATTGCGTGTGTATTCATTGGTTGGGTCCTGTGAGGGGCTTCTCCCACTTTGTTGGGATGGCGCTGCACTTACTTATAAATATATCCCCGTGGCGGAGGCTCAGGCCCTGCGAGCCTACAGGTTTAAGAGCAGCATCAGTACCTTCTGTGGTCAGGGGGAAATAGGGCTACATTTGGAGGCGCTGCTGAGTTTTAAGACCTGGGGTGCCCTACTTCACCGCTAAATTGTTTGATCAAGGTAACACCATGGTTTCTCAGCAACAGGTCCATGACTGGGCCTAGAATATCGAGTACCCCCACGAGGTCGCGGTGGGAGGAGTCCCCATCATTACGTCTATAACTGCTGTCCGAGATCAAACAAGAAACTCTCCAGGTCTGGCCAGTGTCAGGATCCTAGGACGCAAACTCGATACAGATTACCGTGCAAGTACCATATTACTGGTCGCAGACCACGAGATATGTTTGAAAGATGCTCCTCAGGCCCTACCTCAATCTGAAGTCCTGCCCAAGGCTTGCCCACTAATATACCCTGGACTAGCCTCACCTCACCTTACCCCCACAAGGGTTTTCCCGCCAGTCCAGATCTCCACCTCCCCTTCCAATCCGAGGGAGTGGAGGTCCGTAAATGTGGCCACCAGCACTCCGGCAAGACCAGACGTAGCACTACCCAAGTAAATTTTACTCCAAGTGCTCTCGAAGGAGCTAACAGTTGGGCTGCAAGTCCGCCCTCTACACCGGCCCCCATCTTTGGGCAGAGCCCCAGGCCTGTCAGTGACAGTCGCTTATCCAGTGGTGGCTCCGTAAGGGAGGTGACCCTGCCGCAATTAATGGAGGCCCTAACCATGTCATCCCAGTCACAAAATTACCGTACCATCGGCACGCTCCCCACTCACCACTATCAGCGCAGGCTCCTCCGTGTCCTCCGCTCCCACCTCCTGCCGCGCCTGGTAACCTACCCACTACACACGCGTTAATCTGGAAATAGCGGTGACCTTGAACCTGCGCGGCGAGCGCATGGATGCCAGCTCTCACTGACGGTCTGCCTCCCTACTCTCAGAGGTGCTCCCTGCACCTGCACTCTGCCCTACCACAGCCCTTGCTGGACACACACCCCGACGCTGCAAGTTCCTCATTGGACCTTCTCTCCTACTTATGCTCATCTGCCACACTGGCAAATCGGCTGAGCATAGTACCAGTTGCGTTGTGTTTCCCTATCATTGTCTCCACAGTCTTGCCTTGCTGACGTTTGCTCTGTGTACCGACCCGGCTTTCCTCGACCATTCGCTCTCTTCTCCAACCCTAACCTCGGCACCCGGACTACGACAACGCTACCCTCTCCAACCCCGACCTCGGCACCCGAACCACAACGATCTCCTCTCTCCAAACCCGACCTCGGCTAAATACCCGCAACGATCTGTATCTCTCCTGCACCAATCCCTGGCAAGTATACCGACTCTCCGTACCTCTCCAATCCCGACCCGGCTACCTTGACGAAACCTACAATCCAGATGCGCCCTCGTGGCTGTGGGTGGCGTTATATCCATTTCCCACATCAGCACAGCGAGTCCACCTTGTTTGTGGTGAGCACATCGTGAGTATGCTCAGCCCAACAAACATGGACCCCACTGAGGTGGAGAGAACTCTGCCCTCTCACGCCAATATGTTCTCTAGACTAGAGAGATACCTGGAGCAAAATGACCGTCGGATGGACCTGCTATAGCAGAGCCTCCATTCCCTCACTTTCCAGGCGCAGACCGCCTCTCCCTTATCTACTCCACCAACAACTGCTGCTGCCTCTGCTACTCTGGTTCCCACCACGACTTCTACAGAACCCCATTCTACGCCCTACGCAGGAGATCCCCACGGGTGTGGAGGCTTCCTTAATCAGTGCTTCATACAGTTTAACATCACGCCTTCTCGTTTTGTTTCCCCTAGATCCAAGGTCACCTACATCATCTCTCTCCTTACAGACGACATCCTGACTTGGACCTCCCCCATCTGGAAGCAGAGGTCGGACCTTACACAGGACATCGGACTCTTCGCCAGGGAGTACCGCAGGGTCTTCGACACTACGAGACGTAAGATGACCGCAGCTTCCTCCCTTTTTCCATATCTCCAAGGGGAACTGACCGGTCGCCAGGTACGCTCTGGAATTCCATACCATTGCCTTGGAGACAGGCTGAAACACTGAGGCATTGTCTTCCGCCTTCTGGCAGGGCCTTGCAGAACCGTTAAATGACGAAGTCGCGGCACAAGAGCGTCCCACGGATCTGGAGGAATTGATCGCCTTATGCATTTGGGTAGACCAACGCCTGCAAGAGAGGAGGACCGAGTGATCCCGGCATCGCCAATTGTCATCTAGACCACCTTCCCTCCACTTCGCCTTACCAGAACCTCTCCACTCCGACTCCCTGGAACCCATGCAACTAGGGGGCAATAGACTGTCCCCATCTGAGAAGTAATGTCGTCCCAGCGCCGGTCTCTGCCTATACTGCGGCAAACCCGGCCATCAAGTGCTCTAGTGCCCACTCAAACCGGGAAATGCCAACTCCCAATGAGATCCAGGGCAGTCTCATTGGGAACACTTTTCATCTCCCCCTCCAAAGAGGTCCTACCTACCAGAATTTTGATTCCCGTTTTGCTTACAGAAGAGAATTTCAGAGTCACCGCACTGGCATGCGTTGATTCCATATCGGGGGGGGGGGCAATTTTATCGACCAGGTCTTCACTGAGAGGAGCCACATCCCGATTGTCTGCAAGAAGGTAACGGCCACTTCAACAAGCCTTCATCTGCCTGCAGACTACTCCCTTCCATCTACAGGTGGAGGGGAACCACAAGGAGGAGATTCATCTGGATGTGATCCATACCCCCTCTGTGGAAGTGATACTGGGTCTTCCGTGGCTCCAACGCCATAATCCTTGCATCAATTGGACAAAAAATAACCAATCCGGTGGCGTACTCGTGTGAAGAGCTGTGTGGCGCCGATGCATAAGGTCGGTGGGCTACTCACGTTGGAGAAAGACGCTAATTCCCTACCAGTGGTATACGAAGAATTTCGCGATGTCCGACAAAGCTCAGTCCGAAGTCCTACCCCCACATCACCCCTTCGACTGCCCTATTGATCTCCTGCCCGGTTCGGTGCTCCCCAGGGGAAGAACTTATCCACTCTCGCTCTCAGAGACCAAAGCCATGAACGACTATATCCGTGAAAACATACAGAGGGGATTTATTCGGAAATCCTCTTCTCCGGCTGGAGCCGGCTTCTTTTTTGTCAAGAAGAAGGACGGGTCCCTTCAGCCATGTATTGACTATAGGGGCCTCAATAAAATTACACTTAAGAATCGTTACCCCCTACCCTTGATCTCGGAACTCTTCAATCGCCCTCAGGGGTCAACTATCTTCTCCAAGTTGGAGCCTACAATTTGGTGAGAATTCGCCAGGGCGATGAATGGAAGACGACATTCAATACCCGCAATGGCCATTACAAGTATCTCGTCATGCCCTTCGGCCTTTGTAACGCCCCCGCTGTCTTTCAAGACGTCGTCAATGAGATATTCCGGGACCTTCACAACAAATTCCTCATCTATCTAGATGACATTTTGATTTTTTCCAAATCCCCCCCAAGAACACGTTACTCACGTTAAACAGGTTCTATTACGCCTTCGCGAGAACCATCTTTTTGCTAAATTGGAAAAGTGCCAATTACATCGAACCTCCACGGCATTTCTTGGATCATCTCCGATTCCAGCTTCTCCATGGATCCAACCAAACTCAAGTGTATTCGCAGCCCAGGGGCAGCATCAAGGGAAACAAGACAAAACAATCTAAGTGCAGACAATAAAATACAGTAAATAAACTCTGTAGAATTCTTGGCTCCTATGTGCAGCCTACTCACAGGATTTTAGTAAAAAATGGGCAACAAGAGACAGCTTGGATAGCAGGAAAAACTTCAGGCTTTGGAGTGATGTTAGTCTCCAATCACAGCGAGATGAGGATGCATGTAAAAAAGAAATACATCCATAGTGCAGACCAATAGTAAAACGTAATTTTATAATGGTACTAAAAATGCACACTTACAATAAAAAATGTTAAAAAACGCATGAATCACCAATTGTGATATAGGAGAGTCGATATGTGCCTGGCTCACCCCCCGCCTCCACGACACGCCTAAAGTGAGGGACCGCATGGGTTTGCAAAAGCAAGCCCCAAGTTTGCAAAAGTGCTCCCTGTTTGCAAAAGTTGCTACAAGTTCTTCGGCGTCAAAACCTGGCTCCGCCCATCGCAGTGACTTGCTCAGCCGGAGCCAAGTCACTAATTTTATCCACCTTGCCCTTCTCTGTGTTCCACCTAGGGGAGGGGCCAAACTGCATGAACCAGTCAAAGACTCTGTCTCTACTAGGAGAGGAGTTACCACACCCTGTTGAGCTTCAGTTCTGAGGAGCGTTGGGAGCGAGAGAAACTGCATTGTCCCAGTGCTGTTAACCATTCTATCTCAGCCAAAAAGAAAATGTCCGAGTTGGAGTTGGCAAATTATTATCTGCCTGGTGGCTACTTGGTGGTCACCATCCGTGGGCAACACCATCTGAGATGCATCTGCCCCAACTGCCGCCTACTTGGAGGTGATGCCAGCCACACCGCACAGTGCCAACACTGCAAAGCCTTGTACATTCGGCCTGCCAACCCTGTACCTACTCCTGTGGGGTTTCAGCCAATCGAGCAGGCCTCCACCCCAACCGGTGCGGCCCCTGCTGTCTGCCCTGCGCCTGTCTACGATCGGGTCCGCTTGCCCTTAGGTGCGGACCCTGAGGCCTATGCCGCGAGCGACATCATGAGCCCGTGTACCCAGCTCCCTAATGTGCCAGGATGCCAACGTGATCTGGTGCCAGCAGAACCAGCGGTCTACCTTGACCTATACACCGCAGTGCCAGCCATGGGCCCTTGTAGCTGGATACCGGCTAATCAAAGTACCAGTGTTCTGGTGCCTGATACCAACCTTGTGGTGCTACCGACGGTTCCAGGACTGGGACCTGTGTTGCCCGCAGATACAGGGGGTGAATGGACTGCCCCAGGGGTGTCGGGTGCGGT
Source organism: Ascaphus truei (assembly GCF_040206685.1). Classification (NCBI taxonomy): domain Eukaryota; kingdom Metazoa; phylum Chordata; class Amphibia; order Anura; family Ascaphidae; genus Ascaphus; species Ascaphus truei. Next base: position 455,623,272 of record NC_134483.1, on the reverse strand, counting down.
TCCCCAGGAGCAGACAAGCTCTATGCAAATGGCCGCCAGGGCGATTGACTCACCCCGGCATCGCGTCCTGGAGGAGGTGTCCCCATCGGTCCCAGAAGAAGCTGACCTCTGCTGTGCGGAACCTGCGGAGAAGAGACCCTCACCTACCTGTCATCCTAAGAAGAGATCTGGCCCAGATGCGTCCATCCTGAAGGCTGCGGAGGTTCCCGGAACATCAGAGGAGCTCCACGCCCACGGAAGATGCCGGCGCTGCCCAAGACCTGCCTGTTGAGGAACCGACGGACATCTCCTACGTTCCGACGGTTGAGCCTCCTACTTCTTCCCGGCTCCAGATGCAGCCTACCCGAACGAGGAGCCAGGCGGGGCCTTGTTTGGTGTGCCGTGGGGGTGATGCACGTCCGTTTTTTCCGGATGTGACGTCATTGCCGCCGCCGAACTTGGAACTGCCTGGAGATCTCACGTGGATGGCTCTTCATGATGACGTCGTCAAGATGGTGGCTGCAGAGTCGGTGTCGGGACTTGCTGGGGTGAGTGAGATGCATCGTTCACTGCTCCTGCCTCCCTGAAGAAACTGCTATGTGGAAGAGGTCGTCTGATCCCTGAGGCTACCTTGTTGCCCCTATCTGAAGGCCGTGGTAAACCTAAGCTCACCACTACAGGACTAGTCATTGACATTGCCCATGCCCTGTCACCAGCCCCTATGCCCAGCTTGCATAACCATACAAGGTTAAGGGTAAGGCCAACCCAGAGAGGTTTGTCCGGGACTGTCCTAGGCTTCAATCATTGGCCCCTAGTCACCTCCTTTCGGCCATGACCATCCCTGTTCAGGAACTGGCTGTTTCTGCCACTGGTGCCTCTGCTGACCCCATCTGGGTACTCACCAAGTTCCCTAGTGATAATCTGTCACCCGGTATGTTAACATATCTCAGAGACTGGTATTTTGGGGGAAGAGATGGGTGGTTAGATGAGGATTCTGAGGAAGACATACCCTATGAGAGTTGGATTCCGGTAGCTAAATCCTCATTGTCATTTATGTCCTTTAGGGACTCATCACTGTCTCAACAGTTGGCTACATCCGGTGTGTCCTCCCGGGTGGACACTAGACCCAGTAGTCACACTATGGAACATCAACATGAGGAAACCCTTAAGTGGTTGGATCCCCTATTTCAGGATTATGCTGCCTGTGTGGACAGAACCCAGCTACTGCTGGTCAATGGTCCTGTAATAGATCACTGGTGGGAAGAAGGATGCCTATCACCTGAGGATATAGCTGAAGCCCTCCTTAAGAGGATGGGTGAAATCAATTTAGGGGTAAGAGTACCAAAGGGTCTTCTATTCCATATCAGAAGGTGGAACCAAGTGAACCTAAATTTTGGGTCCTGCCTAGCCAAGATGCTTGGTGTAACATATTACAATTTAGTAGAGCTGACCGGGCCTTACTACACCGGTACCGGCAGTCTCACGGATACACTTTTCCCTATGTGCCAGAGCCAATAATGGATGAAATTGAGACCAACCTTCACGATTGGCTTAAGCAGGCGGTCTTGGAATACCTGAAAGCTAAAAGCTCAGAGAAGGTATTTGTAACAGATTCCAAGGTATGCTCCATTATGGAGGAATGGTTGGTTGGCACCTGTATCTATAAAGATAGAGTAGAGGTCAGACAGATGCCTGGTTCCCCTAAGATCTATTTTATTTGGGTCAAGACGTTTGATGGGCGGGTCGTGAAGGAGCCTGACCCGAAATATTATAAATAAGGACCATAGTCTTCTTATGTTGGAAGAGTTACTTTTTCATCATCGCTGTACTCAGTGGATGATACGGGTTAGCAGTCTTTGTACGGTATGGTTATATAATACATCAGTTGTAACCTGTTTTCTGTATTGCAGGCTTCAGGTTACTGGATGGTGCCCAAATTGGATCCTGCAAAGGGTGCTCACCACAAACAGGACAGGGCCGCGAGGCTGAGGTGGGCATGTTGTTAACCACCGACCTGCAACCGAGCAACCAAGTCCGAAGTGCAGAGTGATGGTTGTGTAGCCGGGTCAGGGTAGGAGATGTCAGAGTAGTCGTGGTACTTGCCGTGGTCTAGGATAGGAAAGATTGGATAGTCGTGATGCGGAGCCGGGGTCTAGAAGTAGAGAAGGAAGACGTCCAAATACGAGCCGAAGTCAGGGATCAGGGAAGGTGGAGGTCCAGATACAAGCCGAAGTCAAACAGGAGCAAGGAAGGCAAGGGTTAACAAGGCAACAGCAAGGCAGCAGTGTGCTTTTGGCAAGCACTTTGTTACATAAACAGAAGTTTATGCTCAGCCAATTTGCAGCAGGTTTGGCTGAGCATTTAAGGAACAGGTAGCCAAAAGCTGGTTAGTACAAGGCTGCAGAGTAATGAATGAGAACCGCCCTCTCAGACATATTGACTCCACTGATCGGCAGGGGCAGGGAGAAGAGCAGGTGAGGAATAATTAGAGCGAGCCAGACTTCTCAGAGCCGTGCGGCGCCTGCGCGTAGCTCGTGTGCAATGTGCATCACCCGTGACGTCACAGGGGCGGAGCCTGAGCGAGGTGCGTGCGGTGTCCCCTGGCTTGGTAGTGCGGCGTGCGTCATGCATCTCGTTACGGGGCGTGCCATGGGGCGGAGCCTGGACACAGTGCATGCAGTGTCCCCCAACCTGGCAGCGTGACGTGCATCACCCGTCTCATAACAGGACGCGTCACTGGGGCGGGCCGAAGCCCAATCGTCACAGATCCCAGTGAGGACAAAGGAATTTTCACCTAGGGGAGAGTATAGCCATGGCTGGTCCAGGCTATCTTTCTGCCTCCCTGTCACGTAAGCCCTAGTAGCTCCAGGCAGTGACAGGCTATCCTATGGGTTTTGTTCCCTCCTCATACTGACTCCCTGAGTGACTGGAGTAGAGGTGACATAGGAATCTGTGTACAGCCTATCATGGTGCAGATCCTGTGCCCTCCCTTCTAAGCCTCAGGGAGGAAGTGACCAAATTATAGGAAAGAGCTCAGCCCCTTAGAGGGGAGTGAAAGTCAGTACAGCTTCCCCCTTCATGGTGTAAGGACGTACAGTCTCCTCCCGGCTGGGAGAGAGGCATGTTTTCAGCCCCTCATGGGCTGAGTGCAGCAAGAACTAATATAGCAAGGTCTCAAGAATGCCGGCAGGCCAGCACCATCTAGAAGCCTGGGACTTACCCCGACAACTAATGCAAATTCTGTAATGACATCAACAGTGGCTGCTACAATAAATAAAGCCTCCCTTTTTATACTTCTGGCTAAGCGGCAGTCTATTGGACAGGAGTAAGGGAGTAAAGACTGTTATGGTAGGGACTGCCTTCAGCTCTACTGAAAAGGAAAATAGGACCTAACAAGCATAGGAGAGAAAGAAAAACAACATTGTGTCATCTGTATAAATATAAGGCAAAATCCTGCTATAAATGATTGCACTTACAGGATGCCAGATGAATATCAGCCAAATTGATAGGTCTTAGCTGCTGTATTGAAGAATCCTCTCTGTCAGGTTCAGATGAATTCCACATCAACGGTGCAGCTGCTGGGCTCCAATGGACTGGAGAAATTGGCACAGCTCTCAGAGGAATATTTCAGATAAGGAAATGGGAAGGTTGTACGATTGTACAAACAATTTATTAAACTAAAACACACAAAAAAGATATATCCTCCGGGGTCACAATACGCCCATTAGCCGAATCCTGCGTTTCCCTTCCCACACTCTCGTCTTGTACACTGTTGCTCACTGGCACACGAGGTTCTTCGGTAGATCAAAGAGACGTCCCGCGTCCTTCCCCCCTGATACCTTCATGCACCGGAATCGCTTCCGCGTCACGTGAGGACTAATCTCACGTCTCGCAAGATACTCTTTGCAAGTCCTCCAGAGAAATCTTGTGTCCACGTCCTCTACCCAACTAGTTTTGCTTGCTGGCTTCGTCAGGGGTCTGGATTACAGCTGCTCACTATCTCCCTATTTGTACCCTTACTAATCAATAAGGATAATTTAGGCAAGCATAATAAATCTAATACTGACAAAGGTACTCCTCTTTAAAAACAATTCTTCTACCTTTCCAATACAAAAAGTACAATTCTTGTAACTCTTCAATGCAGAAAATACATAATATATTACATCACTAGAATCAATCTCATGCATAATAATTATACAGTCAATTAAGCTAAACTAGAAATATTAACATTACCATGTCCTATAATAATGTGAACTCAAATATAAAATAAGGAGAGATTTTATAGAAAGGATATTAGATCCATTTCCAAGTTAAGTCCTAAGGGTGATAGTGTTTTTAATTTGAAAATCCATGTTGTTTCCAACCTGTTGATTGACAAAAGTGCAATCAATCATTTAGAGCAGGATTTTGCCTTATATTTATACAGATTACACTATGTTGTTTCTCTCTCTCTCTCCTATGCACTTTAGGTCCTATTTACCTTCTGTCTATTGACTTTCTCTTGGGATAGCTGCAGGGAGAGTTAGTTTTATTTAATTTAGGCATTTTTGTTCCTCTGGTTAAGTATTGTTTGCGCAATTCTTTTCTTTTTCAGCCTACTATGACTGGAGGCGCTGTCACCAAGGAGAACACCAAGAAGCACCGTAATCCTGTCCTGTTTCCCCATGTCATCGCGGAACTGTCAGCATCTCCTGAGCCAAATAGGTACCGAGCACCATACAGACCCTGTAGCTAGGCAAGATCTCCCAGGGGGTTGGGGGAGCAGCACTACCTACATAAGTGTAGCCCTGCTTCCTATCACTAGCAAGCTGGTACTATATGCTGTATTACCTGCTGGCTCACAGGGCCTAAGTCTCTGCCACGGAGAGCCTGGGGTGCATACAATATATATGTCCGGTGCAGCGCCTCCACCTGCGACAGATCCCGCCAAAGGGGGAGTGAGTCTTCGCAGGACGTATATGCAAGAATTACCCTTACACAGCCAAGTTCTAAAACCAATCTCTTTTACTTGCAGGTCAAACTCACGGTACATTACATGCCATAACATCCCTGTATACGGGTATACATTATATAACACGCCACGGCGGACGTCAACATTTCCTAGCGCCACGGCAGACGCCAACAATAACCTGCGCCACGGCGGACGCCAACAGTAATCCCCACACCCGCCACCGGGTGAGCCCACCCCGTGTCCGATCCTTACGGATTAGTCCTCCCGCTCACAGCAGCCCTATGTGTGTGTATGGGTGACTGCGCAGCCACTATGTGCAGGGTAAATGAATGATACAGTTGAGCACTCCGGTGCTCGGGACTGCCACGATCTTCAAAAAGGGTCTCTGTACGTCGACACCGATCTATCTCTCTCTCTCTCTCTCTCTCTCTCTCTCTCTCTAGGGTCCGGGGCGCTCCCACCCGGACTCCGGCAACTCCAAGGGGGGGCGGGGGGGCTGAGCCCAGACCTCCCTCTCGACAGAATAGTCCCAGTAAAAACTTACAGTGGTAGGGGAACAGGAGCCTTACTAAGGGTGTCCCTAGCTCAGCTTGTCTCTAAGGTGACTCAGGGCTAACTGGGCCTGGGGCACATGGCCTGCGCCGGGGCGGTTCAACCTCCCCTCACAGACTCTCCGTCTCCTCTCCTCTCCAATCAGCTCTGACTCCACGTGCGCGCAACCACTGCCTATATCTCTGGCACCTCCTCCGCCCATTGGCTAGATTCTCTCACCTGACCCTCCCCGCAGGGCTGCTGGGTCAAGGGACTGCTTCCTCCCGCCAAATGCACTCCCCTCCTTCGCGGGCTTTTACAACTACTATTGGCAAGCGCAACCTCCCGCTCATTTGGGTGAATCCGGGGTCACGGCTACATCAGTATTTTTGTCCAAGAGAATAAGGGGTTAATTTACAGGTAACCGGTGGTTCCTTGGAGTAGTGCAGTTGAAATCTGCGGGTCTCACTAGAGCCTATAAATTAAAAAAGACCCCCCCCCCCCCAAATAATGAAGAGCAGCACAAACTGCTGCTTTATAAATCAAACATTTATTGTTGGTGATTATGAGGGAGTATACAAGAGGTTAAAAAAACTCTCACTTTAGCGGACCAAAAGAACCACACCCTAGCTGTCAGGTTTGCTAGCTGATTGGAAAGGGGAGGTTTAAAAGGAAGACTGCAGATTTCTTCTTCTCTGTCATTTTGCGCTCAACCTGTGAAGAAACAGGTTGCAGAGAGCCTGGCTGAGGGGAGAGCCTGGCTGAGGGGAGAGCCTGAACTCCCTGTTGTGTGCCTGGAACTAAGGACTATTGTTTTTGTTGCAGACTGATGCCATTTCATTTCAATGCTTTATTCTCTGTGCAACTACAACCTGCTTCCCTGGTAAGGGAAATAAAGCACTTTTCATTGCAAGAAAGTGGTGTGCAAGCTCTTTTCTGACCATACCGACAAGGCCGCTCCGTCACTGATGTATTTTAATTGGACACACCTCTGTAAATCGTGAGCCATACATAATTACTAGTGACTGACAAACATAGTTGATAGGCTTGTTTAGAACATACTGAACAACTCTGATTAAATATTAGGGAGACTCCCTGCAGCGTAGCTAAAAATTGCATCATTGTGTACTGAGTCTCTGATAAAGGTACCTCACACCACTGAATTTTCATGAATGATGAAGGCATCTTCATTAGTTTATCTGCGTGTAACTCTTCAGGTAAGTTTGAGGCAATATATGTTTATCCTAGTGATGAAGCCTAACCATTGGTTGTAAACCATTACCTTAACCATTGTATCATACCTCCCTCCTTATGCTCCCATATGTGCTGGTGAGTGCTTTGCTTTCAAATGTGTTTATCAAATATTTGCAGAGTTTGGTGTTTACTCCAATATCCACTCATTATTGTCACAGTAGAAACTGTATTTGCATTCTACAGATGGGCCTATGAGTGTATTACTAGTACTACAGGTATACTGCACTAAGATCAGAAACGTATCCAGTAGGAATTGTCGGGTGTGATTAGTTTTCCCAAGATACACTTGTAGCGCTGCTTTTATTTAAATGTGTAATCCCTCCAAAGACCAAAATGAACCAATGGCTGCACTGTGGCAGTGACGAATTTAAGGATAGAAATCAGGGGTAACCAATTATTTTTTTTCCGTGATCTAAATTTCTTGGCCAAGGGCCAGCCTCACCCCTGGAGTGGCACAGAGCGCCGACATTTCCAGTCTCAGGCAGGTGAGATTCAACAGAGCAAGTGTGTTCAGAAGCTCAGTCGTTGCCTCCCTCTCAGCACAAAATCGTCCCTGGCTGGCGTATCACAGCGTTACCTGCAGCCCTGAGCTCCACCTCGTCACGTGACCTCCAGGTGCAATTAATCGAACACAAAAGGGGGAAGAGGCCAGAACCAGGAATGCAGGTAACATCGTGATGCAAACCCACACGTCACAACGAGATGGCCGAAAAAGCCCTCACCCTGAAAGGGGGAGACCGCAATGGAGCAATCCATTGACTTAAATCATTATTTTTTTAACTGAAATCAGACACGGTGTAGGCTAGCTGTGTAATATCTCTATGAGCTAAATGGGTAAAAAGACCCCTAAAACAGTCTCGATATAACCGTCTCCCTTAGGCTAAGTCCCCGCTAGCGCTGAGCGGCGCTCGTGCAAACAAGCTCACCCGCAATCGGTGCTTAGGTAAACAAAAAACCTATGCTTACCCGCGCCCTCAACTACCCCGCAATGCCCCCCCCTCCCAGCGTGTGTACAAGCAGGACACCCGGCGCTCATGCTTGGAGCGCTCTCCAAGCATGAGCGTGCTCAGCGCCAGCGGGAACTTAGCCTTACTGCAGCCAGGGTGGAGCTTAGCTCGTGCTTAGTGCACTCAGATTGATTTTTCTGAATGCGCTTGTCCAGGCTGCGTGCGCATGTGCCCGTGAGCTTGCTGCTTACCGAGACAGTTATATTTGATTTTGCTGCTCGCTGATGTGTCTCATTGGGCGAACCAGCTCCGTGATGTCACAGCCGCGCCCCCTGACAAGCCCCCCCCGCACGCGCAACTAACAGGACACAAAACGCCGGAGCAAAATGAGCGCCAGCGCACTCTCATTTACCCTGGCTGCGGCCTTATTCGGAGACCCCCAATGAAAAGCTTAATTTGCAAAGAAACCAAAGCAACCAAATGTTTGCTTTAAATAGGATCACAGAGATACAACTATATTGATAAAGCAGCAGTCCTACTACTCGTGATTTTCTCCCCCAGTTTACTGAAAGTAGACGTTACCCCAGAGCTGATCAGGAGCCCCCCAATGCCCTGTCACCTTCTGGTTTCTGAGTCATCAAATAGGTTAGTTCACTGGGAATACTTGCCCTGTGAACATAAAATCGCCGCACAATCAGGGCTCGCTCACTCGGTCAATTAAAAATCACAACGTTATTGGGAGATATTGCAACTTTCTATTTGTGAGCCAGCGCCAAATTTATAGTTTTTTGTTTGTGTAAAATAAAACAAAAATATCACGGGTCCCCCTTTAGGTAAAGCTTAAAAATCATTTTTTTTTTTTTTAAAGCAGTGGTATATTATTTTCAAAACGTGGTCTTCTTGCGTGTTGTAAGGTCAGGTTCTGCTCCAGCTGAGGGGAAAAAATATCCGTATTGCTATAATAAGCCTGGATTAATCAATACAGGTGTTCCAAAATATAATGTATCTGTATAGTATGAGGTGGGGGTGTCACAGTATTTAGACACGTGCATGTATATTTGTGAAATACATACATATATATGTATGTGTGCATGCATATCTAATAAATACACACACAGTATGTTTGCATACAAACATCTCTCCCTGTCCCCTTTGATCTGTCAGGCCCCGCCCCGTCTCGCGCCCTTCGCTCGGACACGTCATGCCACGTCCCCCGCGCACGCGCACTCCCTGGCCAGGCCTCGCGCCGCTTCCGGGGGGATGTGGAACGCTGTGTGAGCTCCAGATACCCGATTGGGAAGGGGGTGCTGTGATACACACACACTGTGCACACGTCACACCGCGGCCCTCTATACATGCGCTGCACCCCCCGCATCTCTACCGCACCGAGCTCCCTGCTTTCCCTCCCCCCCCCCATCTATCCACGGGTGATCTAAACACATAGCGAGGGCAGTCCTCCCCGCTGCCCGTCCCGGAGCTGTCCTAGAGGCGCGAGCGGACAGGATCAGACATGAATTTCCTGAGAGGGGTGATGGGAGGTCAGAGCCCCGGGACCCAGCCCTCCGGAGCCGATACTGTGAGTCACAACTACCTGTGTCATGGTGTGTGTGTGTATATACATATATACACCACGTTATATGTGTTATATATTATACTGAACCATAGCATATATAGATATATAGATATAGATATATATATATATATATATATATATATATAAAATCACACTCACACATGAGCTTAATAATGCTGGATTTGTGTGTAAATCTGTATAGTACCCACCATATGTGAAGACAACACGGATACATGTGTATACGTATTTGTAGAAGCTGTGTGTGTGTGTATATATATATATATATATATATATATATATATATGTGTGTATATATATATGTAATCTCTTGTGAGCACAATCACATGTCTTAGACAGGTCTGCAACCCAGCCTTTCACCATTATCACCTAGCACAGGGGTACACAAACTGGGGGGCAGGAGATTTGTCTGGGGGATGTGGGCAGATGCAGAGGTCCCGCGCTCTTCCCCAGGCATTTAAATTAAATACCAGGGGATCGCGTGAGGCCCCTGCAACAAGAAACTTACCTGGATTCAGAAGCTGTAGCGTGTCTCCATGGCAACGCGGCGTCATATGATGCCACAGTGTCGTGACGTCACAGGCGTCAAATAACGCATCAGGTCACGTTACCTGACGTCATTTGACGCATCTGCCAGGGAGGAGGGGGATGCGAGCTCCGGAGGAGGCAGACAGGGGGGCGCAGCAGGAAACGTTTGCGCTCCCCTGACCTAGCATACAGTGCTTCCAGTGCAGCAAGGCATTCTGGGAAATGAAATGCAGATGAGCACACCTTGTCACCTTTTGCCTGAAATCCATTTTTACATGGAACCCTTATAAGCTAATGCTTGGAGTAAACACAGCTTTAAGCACAGCACGGGAATCGGATGCAAAGCCAGAGAAACCACTCACAGACATGTTTCAATCTTAATGGTCTCATCAGTGTGAGGTTGGTTGTACTGGCTTTGCCATTTTCAAGGCTGTAGGATTTACCATCACATTTTAAATTATGGTGGCTGAAAAAGGCAGCGCGCTGGATCAAACACTCCTAGTCTCCTAGCTCTACAATCACCGGCCGGGCAGCATGGACATATTTTTTTAAAGAATTCAATGGACTACAGACTACTTCTATGTAAATTACTACTTGCTTTAATTTGTGCTGTACATTATGTATATCTTCACCCTTGGTGTGCCCTGTGCTATTTTCTTCTGTGGTTGATCCACCTGTGGAGTTTATCTTCGGTGGATTTTAGTGGAGGGGAGTACTTCCACGCACAGGAGCTGCAAGAGGGGGCAGTTGATCCAAATCAAAATCTTAAGGAAGCATGAGCACGGATCAGAATCCCTTTACTGATATGTATGTATATATACATAAATACATATACGTAGTGTATGTGGTTATACCAGACAGGGCCGTAGACTGCTTTCCTGGGGCCCAGGACAACGGTTTCCATTTCCAATTATGCACTGGCAGAAACGCAACTGTGTTGGTTGACTGTTTAAATGCCAAAATGCCTGTGACTTGAATAAAGGTGGAAATTCTCTTCACGATCCCTACATGGTAAAATATGCCTGGACCTTGGTATTAATGCAGTGGTGTCTGCAATACTTCAGGTAACTATTTAATAGCGAAAGTCATCGCGGGCGCATATTTTAGTGTGTTAAACCAATGTATCAACTTAATGGTGTGGGAAACGTAATAATGCTATGGTAAAGACGCACACGACCGCTGTCGATTTATATTACAGTTTGTTCTTAATCACCAGGCAGACTCTCTGATAGATGGTCAAGTATCCCTGGTATATGGCGTGAGTCGTGTGATATTAATTAAAAATGTGATCACGGGGTTACCAGCTACTGCCCGGTGAACTCTACAATAGATGTAAGTATCCACCACAGTAGATGCAAGAGTTGCAGTATACTGATATTTGCAGAGACCCCCAGAAAGGATTGGATAGTTAATCTAAGGAGGTACGCAGATGATGCCTAGATGTCCGGTAGTGGTACGTGCGTAAGCACGGATGCCGGGCTACAGTAATGTCTGCTATGCTTAAATAACATAAACTGCCTATTTTATCCTGGTCTAGTGGTATACAGCTAGGAATATAGTATATACATCAAGTAGATCCCGGAAATACTCAACCTCATGTTTGAGAAACTCGCTAATTGTTAGCACAGTAATATATAACTGGGGAAAAACATAGGTGCAGCCAAAAGAGCATATATCCCAATCGCAGACAAATGCTACCATGTCTACTGGTCCCCTATATACACAAGTAGCGATATTGGGTATGAGCTGAGGTATCGACTATATTAATCAAAACAAGCCGTGCCCAGGTATGAGTCGGGCTGAAAAGCCGCACACCGGCATAAATGCTGGATATAGATCAGACTGGTGTCTGTGAATCAGATAGATAGATATACTGCTTCATTACGCTCCAGAGAGCATGTAGGTGGTACGGAGTGTGAAGGTTCGGCATTCCATATCTTGGATCAACTCCTAGTTGCGGCAATGGGGTCAGGTCGAGGACCGATTAATGTATAGTTGGCACACCTAATGTGTGATGCCTAGAGGCACAGTGTCAATCACAGCACCATATCCAGTTATAGCCTCTTAAACTAGCCACCATAACATAAAATCAGACCCTTCCCTTGTAGCAAATTATTGCTAGATACAATACAACACTTTCAAAACTACCGCCCACATAGCGTAACGCTGTGACGTCACTACATACATACTACCAACAGCATGCTTCATCAAGGGCGGAATTAATTGAGCGTTCTGATGCAAAACGTAAATCTGTGGTACGTGCGCAGTGACGTCACTGCGTTACGCTATGTGGGCGGTCGTGTGTGCATCTTTTTACCATAGCATTATTAAGTTTTCCACACCATACATTGGTCTAACGCACTAAAATATGCGCCCGTGATGACTTACACTATTAAATACAGCAGGGCCCCGGGTATACGGCGGGTTCCGTTCCAGGGGCCCGCCGTATAGTGAAAATCGCCGCAAAGCGGATCCGGCGATTTTCAGTGATTTTGCATGCACAGAACGGCGTTTTCGCCGTTCTGCGCATGCGCGGCCTATGGTCGGCGCGTGCAAACTACGGTATGCGAGCGCAGACAAGTCTGCGCATGCGCGCCGGGCGCAACCGCCCGTTCTGCGCATGCGCGACAGAAAATCAAAGATGGTGGCCTCCTTCTCGGTGCCGCCGGATCGACGAAAAACGAAGCGCCGAGAAGCGTGGCCCTGCTTTAGTTACAACAAAAGACAGGGGTGCCCAATGCTAAATCCAATTGACAAAACATATATGGTAATAAGTATAAAGTTTTAATACTTCAATAATAATAATTACTTGGTTATTTAGTTTAACCATTTGGCCAAAGCGTCGTAAGCCTGCATACCAAACGTCAAGGTATAACCAAAAATGCAGGTCCTACACTACACTGTGACCCTTCCTTTTACCTCTGTATGAGGGGAAAGAACCATAGTAGATCCTGTTCTTGCAGCAAAGTGAAAGACCTCCCAAGTTAAAAAGGTGAGGAGGGGTGAGCCCTGGGGGGGAGGTGCCACCTACATCCATACAACTGTTACCAGTCAGAAATTGATTAACACACTCCTCACCTTTTTAACTTGGGAGGTCTTGCACTTTGCTGCAAGAACAGGACCTACTACTATGGTTCTTTCCCCTCATACAGAGGTAAAAGGAAGGGTCACAGTGTAGTGTAGGACCTGCATTTTTGGTTATACCTTGACGTTTGGTATGCAGGCTTACGACGCTTTGGCCAAAGGGTTAAACTAAATAACCAAGTAATTATTATTGTTATTGAAGTATTTAAACTTTATACTTATTACCATATATGTTTTGTCAATTGGATGTAGCATTGGGCACCCCTGTCTTTTGCTGTATACATTTGCCACGTCCAGTAGCACTCTTTTTGACATAAATATATATTCATGATGTGGTGGGTGTAGGAGTTTGGGCTAACTATTAAATAGTTACCTGAAGTATTGCAGACACCACTGCATTAATACCAAGGTCCATGCATATTTTACCATGTATCCTACTTGTTCTACCACCGGCAAGTCATATGAGTTCGGCTGAGGCCCCGATGTCGCCGCTGCACGCGCGCCTACCAGGCTGGCGACGTGTGCTGCTGAGTTCCCTGGTCTGCAGTGAGCTGCAGGGTGAAAGATGGGGGCGCGGGCATGGCTGGGGGCGCGGGCATGGCTGGGGGCGCGGCCATGACATCATGCGGCAGGTTCACCCTTATTGGCTGAACAGCCGGGGGGAGTGGCCAGTGCTGAGTTGTGAGCACAGATTTTCTGTCTTCAGGGAAATCTGTTTGCACAACAAGGTAGGAAGCAGGCCCAGCCCCATTGAGGGGCAGCTCTTGATGGCGGGCGCTGCAGTAGGCAGCGGGGACCTACCTTAAGTTGTGGTTGAAAACTAAGAGGTCTATGTACCATAGATACTTGACCTCATACTACACTAACAGACTACAATTATACTCTCTGCCTACTGGCTGAAATGAATGGGTTCTCCTTCTACATATACTCATTCGTAATTTAGACGTAGATAGATCAAAAAAAAAGTAGGGCACAGTCAAACAGGAGCAGGGAGAGGATCCAGTAATACAAAAATCTTTATTGGAGTATGCAAAGCATAGTGGAAAACCTCCTACGCGTTTCGAACGATAGGTTCTTTATCAAGTGTATTACTGTATCCTCTCCCTGCTCCTGTTTGGCTGTGCTCCTACTTTTTTTTGCATGTATCTGGATTTCGTCAGCAACAGCACGTCTACCTAGACAATGGAGGTGATCGTGAGTAACAACAACCATAACTTCATGCCTTATGGACATTCCCAATGAAATGGAGTGGGTGGTTATTCCACTTACCCCCAGTTTTCAGCAAGAATTGCTCAAGTGACTACTTTATGGATACACTCACTTGCTTATGATGAATATTGACTCCCCTATACCTATGGTTCAGGATTTATTACAATATTAAAAACAGCCTGGTACTTGAGCACTCTGGCCATGCTTCTTACCTGTAATTTAGACCTAGTCTGGTCACTAATCTGCTATGTGTATATATGTATAGATTATCTATTGGTGCCTATGTTATGTATGATTGGCCATAGACATACATATTCAGCAATCTTTACTTCATTTTTATATTGATAAGTTTTTGAATAAAGCACTTTAATACTATTATCATTTAATTATTGGAAGTTTAGAGTGTATTCAGAGGGATCATCTCTATTTTTGCGTCTCTGCAATCGCCTCCGGATGTACCACCGTTGTCTGAAGCTTAACATGTCGAAAACAGAACTAATACTCTCTCACCCTTCCATTGGAACCCCCACGCCCAAACTCTCCCTGACTGTCAATAATACCACAAACACATCATCCCAAGCTTGCTGCCTAGGGGTCATCTTTGACTCCGCCCTCTCCTTTTATTCCTCACATTCACGAAGTCCTGCTGTCTCCGTCTGTGAAATATTGCTAGTATATGCCTTTTTCTCATTCACGACACCACTACATTCCTAATTCACTCACTCAACCTGTCCTGCCTTGACTACTGCCAGAATCATCTACCTCACTCATCGCTCCTCTGCGCCACTTTGATAATCCCTACACAGGTTTCCCATATCTTTTTAGAATCACACTTAAAACCCTAGTTCTGACTTACAGCTATCAAAACTCTCCCCCCCCCCCCCCATTACATCTGTGACCTCAAACCCAAATATATCGCTAAACGCACCCTACGTTCTGCCAATAACCCCTTAACATCCACACCCCCAACATAAATTAATTTGGCTGTACTATACTCAACCCCAGGGGTGCGCAAACTGAGGGGCGTGAGATTTTCCAGGGGGGCGCGAGCGGTTACAGAGGTCCCGCGCCCTTCCCCAAGGCATTTAAATTAAATGAAGGGGAACCGCGCGGGGCCTCTGTAACTCAATTACCATGGCTTCCAGTGACGCGTCGTCGTGGCAACGCAGCATCAAATGACGTCGCAGGGTCACTTGAAGCCATGTGACCATGGCAACGTGACGTCACATTTGACGCCGGAGCCAAGGTAAGGCTAAGTCCCCGGTGGAGCCTGCTGCACGCGCGCCTGGCGTCCTGGCGGCACGTGCGCAGCTTAAAACCGTGGTCTGTAAGGCTGTGCTTATAGTGCCGGTGACGCTGACGTCACACTGCGGTCGCTGGAAAAATCAAATTGAAATAACTTCCAGGGATCGTGACCAAGCCGTCGCGTCGCGCTTACTATAAGCGCAGGCGACCGCGTCAATGCATTTGTTTTGACGCAACGTCACGCCGCTTTCGTCAGCACTATAAGCGCAGCCTAAGGAGCGATCGGAGGTGTGGGGGGCGGGGCAAAAATGGGACGGGGCCAGGACGTCAGACACAGCCCAGCCAAGCAGCTCAAAGCACTGCACCAAGCCCCACAAGCTCAGCACAGGGAAAATAGAGAGGAAAATGGGCTTGTAATACTGTAATCAATGAAGCTGCACAAGTTGGGGAAAAGAAAATAATCAATTTGCATGAAATGTAGTTACTGTTTCTAGATGCAGCTGGTACTATTTTTGCCCATTCTTTGCACCTATATTGAGACTTCGATGAATAAACCCTGCCCACCATGGGTATAATTTTTTCTGTTTGTTACACTTGCATTGCTTGTTGGAAGCTATTTATCAAAGTTTAATAGCACAAGATGTATCAAAGAAAACAATCCCCAAAAGAAAATGTTTTTCTTCCCTTTGGTAAATCTGATGCTGTTTTTTTTTTCATTCATTCATTTGTTCTGTTGTTGTTCTAAAGAGACTTTGATAAATAACCCACTTGTTGGGCTTAGTATTAAAAATCCAAATGGTACTAGGATTATGTTTGTTTTTTCATGTCATTTATCATTGAATTCACAAGTGACAATTTTCACGAGGCACCGCAGAAACAGGTATGAAATAAAGCAATTCCATAGATCTGGTAAACTTTTTGTTGCACTAGATCTTCACATATTTGCTGCTGGAAACGGTAAAGTGAAGAGTACATAAGTCCATGTACCCCAAAGAAAATTCACTTAAATGTACAGCTCTGATTTAAAATGTAACTTTTAATGTTATTACTTAAAACATATATTACTGAGTGTTTGTATAACTGTGTTTAAAAAGAAATTAAACAAGGTACCTAAATCCCCTCATATATAATAATCACTCGAACACATTAATTCAATTGTCAGGTGGTAGAGAATATAAGGTACAGATCAGCACTGATGGAATGACACACCAGAGATCAGTGACAATTCTCAATAAAATTGGTCAGAGTAGTGATACTGGGAAAGGAGCTGGCTAATGAGTGGATCACAACTAATTATGGCCAACTCCCAGATGAGCCCCTAAAGTAACGGGGGGAGAATACCTAGTATATGGTCCAATAGTGCCTAAAGGGAATTCTATTAAAGAGTATCAAAATGATACCATCTAGCCTTCCCCACACCACACTCTTTATAATATATAGCGCTGCAGAATATGTTGGCGCTTTACAAACTAACAATGATAATAATAGTTGCGATTGATTTGACATTTTTCTTGCTCTGATGGTGTTGTTTGTTTTTGTTGTCCAGATCCAGAAACTCTGTGACCGAGTAGCCTCATCCACCTTACTCGATGACCGCAGAGATGCAGTGCGAGCTCTCAAATCCTTATCAAAGGTTTGTGTCCCATTTAAAGCAGCATTGTTTATTAACACTGGATATGCAGTAGCAGTACTTCAGTACATAGCAATAAGAATCTATTTCAATAGGGGATAAATTACCTATAACAAATACGTCATACGTTCTACTGTTAATCGTGAGGCCCTTCCCTGCAGGGTATTTTTTCTTTTATTTTTAAATCTATTCTGATTAAAGGGTGTGTGGATATTTTAAAACAAAAGGTGAGTGAGTGCTGATTTGCATGTCATTTCCCAGAATCCCTTGCTGCAGTGGAAGCACTGCTAAGAGAATATGGTGAAAAGCTGAGCTACAGACCTATCTGAGAAACGTGAATGTGCTCACAAGTGATCTTTTTATTTTCTGGATATTCTTAAAGAATTGCTCTCTTTCATCATCATCATCATCATCATCATCAAAAAAAAAAAAAGTCATGGCTTTGGGATTCATTCTTATTTTGGACACCTAGGCTTTCTGAGAAATGGGTTACTAGCAATCTAGGGCAGTGGATCCCAACCTTGGATGTTATTAATGAGATTAAGGTATTAAGGTAAATTTGTAATTCGTTTTCTATGATGAAATTATCCAATGCTGGGATTGATTGGATGTTTCCTATTTTCACATCCTTGACCATGAACTGGAGTTGCTTTGTAAATGCCCTAATTTTGTCATGATCAGCAAACAGTGATGTATTCAGGCCTTATAATCGCACATTCTGTTCAGAGTGATGACTGAATATATAGGCCAAATAGGATAACCTCATAGGCCATAGTGCATCCGCATACCAATCACAACATGTAAGTGACATTACCGGGAACATTTTGAACTTTCAAATGCAGCTCATGGAGTCAAATAACAACGATCTCACTCCAGTACTTTGTCATGATCGCTACCCATTTAATTGCACAAAATTAAATATAGTAGAGAATTGAATGCACACGACTTTATAACACGTATTACTTCTGCAGCTTGGTTAAAAGCTGTTCTTAAATGGTTGGCATTGTTTTTGTAGCAAGGGCCTCACAGTGAACATTACAATGAGAGAACTTTGCTTCAGGGCTACTTGATTGGTAAATATGGTGGTGTAGTGACAAAAGTCAGTCACGTGCTCCATCTGTCCGCACACCAACACATTTATGCCATTGGCAGTAATGAAATAGTTCAAGTTCTGAAAAATCTTATTTGCTGTTGTACGACTTAAAGTCTAGCAAAATAAAATCTTTCTCAAATGTCTTTTCAAATTTTACATGAGCAAGGAGCTGAGCAAAAAGAGTTATGTTAGTACTCGCATCTAATTGCAATGAGAAACTTCCCCTGCTTCACACTTTGGACAAGTATATAATTGATTTGAGCAGCCATAAATAGTGAGCATTATTAGGCCCAGGCCATGGTGCCTTCACCCGTGCGGAGGCTGTGGGAAAGTGGACGATTTCCCTGGCCATGGTCGACGGGCCGTTCCTAGGGGCGTCACGGAGCTGGTTGGCCCTCATTGGGCGAACTGCTCACGTGACCGGTGTGTCGCGCCAAGAAATCCATTTCCACCCGCGCTATCTATGGGTGCGATCACTGCCTTAATCGCGTCCCCGCGCGGTCGCCTCCGTGCAGTCTCCCACACAATGGACTCGGCCTTAGATAGTGAGAGAACATTTCTCCCGCCCATCTGATGTGGTGGTCCGAGGTCTTGCAGTGAGATTTAAGAATTGACCCCCAACCTGTTCTGAGTTTGACGGACCTTATCTAGGATGCCTGTGAGTGGGAGGCCTGTGGGAACCCAGACAAATCTCGCATTTGGGGAACAGGTAGCAGGGATGACATGTTTACTGATCAGAGTGATCGGCTTCCTTCGAATGATTCAATCACCATTCAGTAACGTCCTTACAGCTATTTTGTGTACTGCTTGAATCCAGTGTTCATGGCAAGAAGATTGGCTATTTATCTGTGTAATGATGGCACCATGCAGTAATTAGTTTTCAAATCAAAGTTAAGTTTATCATTTTAATGACTTGCAAACAGTCTTGCAACCAAAAGTAAATAGTTAAACTCGCAATCCTCCTGGAAGCATAACATGTTAGGCTCTTGCTGTTATAAAAAAAAACAAAAATAGAATTCCTGGGCTAAACACAGTTTTCTCTGGCTTCTGATGTTACCGTGGTAATCTTTAGACTGCACTGTGCTCTTGGGAAAACTTCATTTTAACCTTACAGACACTTAATGTTAAGAGCTTGTATGTCCTCATACTTCCTCCCAAGCCTGGTCCTACTGACCCCTTCTCCATTACTTTTGGCAGTACTATCATACACCCAGTATCACAAGCACGCTGTCTCGAGGTCACACTCGACTCCTCGCTTACATTTTCCTCTCATATTCACAATCTAGCTAAAAACGGATGTTTTGACCTCTGTAGCATTGCTCAGATACGCCCTTTCCTCTGTGCTTGTACTGCTAAAACGTTAACACAGGCTCTTATTCTCTCCCTTCTCGATTTATTGTAACCTTCTACTGTCCGGCCTTCCTGCCTCTCACCTGTCTCCTCTACAATCAATTCTAGACACTGCTGCCAGAATCACTTTACTATTTCCTAAATCTTTCTCAGCGTCTCCCCTGCTGAAATCCCTCCCCTGGCTTCCTATTTAACTCTGTATCACTTGCCAAATTCTCCTCCTCATTTAAGGCTATACACTCTTCTGCCCCTCCTTACATCTCAGCCCTAATTTCTTGTTACACATGATCCCGATTCTTGAGTTCTGTTCAATGATGTCTTTTGTCTACCCCCTTTTTATATCTAAAGCCCTCTCCCACCTACAACCTCTCTGCTGGCTGATACTATACATCTTGGATACACTGACCTTGGCCCCTTGCAGACGCACTTACCAGATCACCCTCCTACTGTCTCTGTAAGTTCTCCATACTTACCACTTACAATAGAGACTGCGACTATTCTAACACAAACCAGTGGCAATCGCCAAAAAGACCCAGGTACATTCTGAATACATGCCTTAAACTTGCCTTAAACTTGCCCCAGCATTTCTGCATTGATTAATGGCCCATCAGATTAACACCGGGGGTCCCTGGCAGTCCCATTCAAACTGAATGGGACTGCCAGGGATCCCTGCTGTGTTAATCCTATGGGTCATTAGTCAATGCAGAAATGCCTTAAACTTGCCTTAAACTAGCCCAGCACATACCCAGCATGTAACCGGGCTAGTTTAAGGCAAGCTTTAGAATAGTCGTGGTCTCGTCTGTAGATTGTAAGCTCTTCGGGGCAAGGATTCCTTTTCCTATTAGTTTCTGATGCACTTATCCCTATTATGTGTTATAATATTATGTCACGTGTATTACTGCTGTAAAGCGCTATGTACTTGGATGGTGCTATAAAAATATACAGACGGACATCTGAACGATGCTTCAAAATGAAAAAAATAAACTTTGGAAAAGGGAGAAGAGATCTCTTAAAATAAAACCAGGACAGACTGCCGCTCTAATTTGTCCAATTTCTTTTAGAAGTGACTCATTGCAAAGTAATAGTCTTCAAAGTAAATATGATCTCCATCCAGTTTTTGACAAGACTTTATTTTTGTGACTCAAGAACATTGGATGATTTGCTGGTCACATGTATTGCTAGTTCTGCAATTGCCTTGGGATTTGCATGGAAAATTAAATGGATGGCTGATGAGTGCGCTGAGTCGTCTCTTTGCTTCTTCATATGTAGAACACATTGTCACAAAGTGATAGGTGAGGTTGAAATTGTAAAGCAAAAAGAGCCTCTTTTTGTAAGTGCTTGTTAGGTTAACATTGAACATGTCCATGCAGAGACCGAACCCATATGTTTACACTTTATGGACATTTTGATGTGAATTTTAAACAAACTGCAACACTCATACAATGATTACTACTTTTATTTTCCCTGGTTTTTTTTATTGACTGTTATTTCTACCTTTTTGTATTATAAAGGTAGTTAAATGTACATGTTACGGACTAGAGGGTAACATAATATATGAGACGATAAAATTGAAATCTGAATGTTCTTTCAGGAGACTTTGGTAACATAATACACGTGGTATGTTTTAAATTGGCTACCAACCTGTAGAAGGTGAAAAGTATACCCCTAATGATTCATGTACTGTATGTGAAAATGTTTATATATTGGGGGGGAGAAACACTTCTCAGAGCTTCTTCACATGGTCACGTGTGTGACGTATGTCAGCAAACTTTAGTGTTAATCAGTTCTAGACTACAGTGAGGGCTTTTTGCTTTCTTTTCCCATTTGTTTTTCTAACTTTTCATCCATATTTCTACTGTCTTTGATTAACTATTGATATGCTGACTCTTGCAGTAGTAGAATCTTCCCCAAAGGCATAAAAATAGTACTTTAAAACATTTTTGTTTATATATCCCAAGCAGAAATATCGACACGAGGTGGGCATTCAAGCCATGGACCATCTTCTAAATGTCTTACAGACTGACCGGTAAGTAAAACTCCCATCCTCCATCACATGCCTTAGGCTAGGTACCCAGTGGCCGTGACGGCGCACACAAGTTACGGCGCTCTATTGGGCCGGCCCCAGTAGCTACCTGCACGCCCCGGCATAATGTGCGATGCACATCCGCTTTTGCCAAAAGACAATTTTGTCTTTTGGTGCGGCGGCCGAGCATTGGCCACGTCACGGCGGCGGTTTTAGACAATGAGGGCGAACCAGCCTTGTGACGTCATGGTCGCGCAACCCCTCCCCCCACCCCGTCGCGAGTTCCCGGTAGTTCACCTGGTCGCGCTGATGCCGGGAACGAGCGCCGCCAGGCACCGCATCGCGCGCACTGGGGCCTTAGCCTTACGGCTTGAGTTTTATGCAGTGCACAACAATGGCAACAAAGGGGTTACGTCAAGTTGTTTTATTTTCTTCGTTTTGGTGTGCACCCCAATAACGGAGTGGCGTTTTGTGGCCATTCCGTTTTACGGAGATATTGGATGACACACATGACCTTTATCCCATCTAAGCACTAACTAGCAGGTAGTGCCCGACCTGAAAGGGCCTTTTAATGATAAATATTATGGGTCCCACTTTTTCCACCCTGCATCCAGCAGTTTTGTTTCAGACAGAGCATTGTCACTTGATAGTAGCAGGAGTGAAAGAATAACAAAAGCTAATGTTTGGAGGTGAGCTTTGTCTGAAGTAATTCTGTTAATGCTTTCAGTTCTGACTCTGAAATAATTGGTTATGCTCTGGACACCCTGTACAATATCATCTCTAATGATGCAGAAGAGTCTGGTAAGCTATTTGTTTCTTATTGCTGTACACATTACGAATGCGTGTCATTTAGCTCCGCCCCATATAGCGCCTTTTGTGTGTTCCTTTTACATTAAATACATTTTGGAGAACTTTTCTTACCTTCATGAAATGCAAACCTCATTACTTACATTGTGTGCCTCACAGAAAGCGCCTGTCTGCTGCCAGAAGATTCTGTGCTTTATTGTTGCTCCCTCAAACGGTCCTCCTTTTTTTTTTCTTTCTTTCTTTAAAATGCTTATTTTTTTATTGATATTATTTATACTGGCTGACAAAAGACCATCCTGTGTGTTGGGCAGGGCGCCTTTGTTTTCAAACACACATTTAGTTGAGACGTTATGCTAGTTTAGTTCTAGGTAGCATCGTATACCAAAAGCTGGGGAAACACACACAGGAATGGTTTGATTTACGATTTACCATATTTTTGTAATATTTTTAGCATAAAAAAAGATACAGAAGAAAAAGTATGAAGAACACTACCTTTTAAAGCTGCAGTTCAGCCTTTTTAAAAAAAAATTTTTTTACATTTATTTTTTTACTTCAATAGTTTTATGTGTGCAATCTCTAATTACCTAAAGAACTGTATAGCTGCCGGTCAATTCGTTCTCCATGTATTGATAGGTCGAAATTTGGTGACATATTAAAAGCTGGGATTTGTTTATATTCTGCTTGTCTGTCAGTGGAAGCTCATGAATATTCATGAGCACTCCTGCACTGACATGTGCTAGAGGGAGGGCAGGGCTGACAAAGGGGTGTGCCAGGGCTTGTGACAGGACATGAAGGGGCAGTGCCTTAGCAAATGGCTGTTAAAATAGAATACAAGAAAATTGGTCTTTCAAAGTTGTTTTTTTTAAAACAGAAAATGCTAAAAGTATTTTTTCTTACTACAGAACTGATTTATTAAAAAAAACACACACATGCAGGATATTAACTGAACTGCAGCTTTAACTCCAATTAACCCGGTTCAAATCCTAATGTTACGTCTCTGTGACCTTGGACAAATCACTTTTTGCCCAAGGGCAATTACACATAATATCTAATTACATTGGATTAACGTAGACATAGTATCCATATCTGTTGAGCAGTGCGATCATGTTTAAAACTCATGTTTACTAAGCAGTGCTTTTCCATATGATACATTCTTGCACTTAAACACCTTGATTGCAGTGAAAATACAAGGTGTCTTGTGGAATAGCACCACTTGGGAAATATGGCCTTTAGAACTCATTCTATATGCAAAATGCTGTGTGTTGTTCTGCATACGTTGTCAGTACTGCATAAGCAGTAGATTATAATTATTAGAATTTAAAAAAAAAACCTTTTTCCAAGCCTACCGATCTGCGGGTGTCTAATTTGATGACACTGGTGCAAAGTCTCCTGATTTAGAGTAGTAAGGATCAACAGAAACAAATCTACCATACACCCATGTAATTCTACTGGATGTCCTAAATCATTCTTTGAGAGTAAGTCCAACTGAGCCAAACACAAATGAACTAGTCGTGTGTCAAACATTAGAAGGGTTGCTCATTCAGTAAGAGCATTAAAAGCTGGTAGGGGTATGGTTTTTGATGCATTGGAAGTCATCTATGCCTAACTGTCTGCATATATTACTACTCCTCTGGCATATTTTAATTATCATTAACACCTTTTGGTCTTGAGACACCAATGAATTAAAAAAATGTTGTAGGACTGAAGCTGGTATCCCCTTCAGTGCCCTATTGAAGTGCAGTGTACATCAAGAAAAGTGCCACCCCAGGGACCCTTATGCTGTACACCGTACATCATTGCCCCATGCTTAGTTTTTAGGGCTGTACAGGATTACTTACCTCACTGAAGGGGCGGGTCTGCCCCCTCCCTGTCACCATCAGGCCCGACAGCCGGAACAGAAACCGCATCACTTGATCGGTCATGTGATGCGTAAGTGCCGTAAGGTCTGTGGCCACGGAGGTGGCACGACCCTCCGGCACTGAAAGGGCTAAGAGATATTTCTGTGATTGGGCTGGTGATCGCTCTTGGATTTGATTTTTTTGTTTGATTAAAAACCTTACAAATTCATTCCTTGTTACACTGTGCTTCCTTATCCTTCCCACCCCATACCTCTCCCACATCATTCATGCAGTTGGCCGATACCCTTCATGGACCCTTCTTCCAAGAGACACAGGTGAACTGACACACACACACAGATCAGTATTGCTTCTGGCAGGCAGACAGGCTGCTTCTGTGGATCACTTGCATGTACAGCCCACTGTAAACTAACCAGTAGCTTCATGGTGGGGACACACTACCTATGAATACACATTGTTTTATCAACATGCATTGCAGATGTGAATGTTTTTCTGTAAGTGTTTTTGCATGTTTCCCGATGACCAAAGGCAAAACGTCCCAGTTTGTTTAGCAGAGGAATATTAACAAAAGCTAAAAGATTGTTTTGCTTTGCTGGCAATCAAAATGACTTGTTTGCCTTGACTGAATTAATTCTTCCCGGAATAAACATTTGCTAAATCTTGTTGGCACCTAAAATACAACTGGCATAAAACGCTGTGCCCTGGTCACTGACTACATTTTAATACAGAGTTTGAATGTTTATTGCCAGTTCCGTACCGTAGAATTGTTGCTTTTATTAACGTGGCATGCACGCTGCCATTTTTGAATAACTAAAGGTATCATCACCCTTGGAGTTTATCAAGGTCTGCAGATGACTTTCTTGTTTTGTGAATTTATCGTCTTTTCTTTCTTTCATGTCTACCTTTGCAGCTGAATCTGAAGGTAAAGAGATAAGCATCTTTCTGCATGCACGGTGCTCCAGCTTGTACTCGCAAAGCTCGTTTCGCGTTTTTCTTGTAACATACCATTGTAGCTTCTATGCCACTTCCGGAGCTTTGTCAACACATTCCACTTGCAGTCCAAAGTAGGACCGACTTGAACTAATGACATTTAAAATGACTTGCCAGGTTAAAGCTAGGTGATCAATACCTTTATTTTGTTTAGAAATCATACATGTATTTTGAATTGTTTTTGAAAGTTGATCCTGGAAATGGCTCTAAATATTTTAACACCAAATTTGTTCCCAGACTAGGGCTACACCTGAGTACGTTACCATGAAGGTGGAGCACGCAAAATTAACAACCACTATCTCCATATTGTAAATAAAGAAAAAATATATATTTTAATAGCATTAATTACATAGTTTTAACACCTCTGCTAACCACAAGTTAATGTTGTTCCTACTTGGCACTGCACTTTGAACGTCACACCTGGACTTAACTGCATTGGAAAGCTTGCTTTTAAGATGTCTTCTTTCACTTTTGTCGTTCTCATCATCTGAAAACCTTCAAACATGAAAACAAAAAACCCTGTGAAGCTGCAACTGTTATTGCTGTGGGTTATCCTGACAGCATGTGCATTGCCAAACACAGAATAAACATTTCAGACTGGCGCAAAGCACGAGGAACGTGTTTAGGGCTGCTAATACCTACACACCAGTATCTGGCATCTTACATTTTGTAGCTTTCTAAATTCCCTACAAAAAAATGTGTTCACGCTGTGAATCAATAGAAGATGTACAGTCTCTAATTTTTCACTGTTCCGAGTAGACAAGGGGGATTTATAAAGCTCCGATAAGGGTTTACTTGCACACGATCTGGTGTTATTTACCATTCAAGTCAATCGCAGTTAACACCGAGCTCCGGTGCTTCCTACTGCATCTCTGTGATTCCCAGCGAATGAGTTTCTACAATTATTGGTTCTTGTTCATTGGGCCTTTTCTAGTAAACCTGGTAACAATCTGTATATGGCATACCTATGAATTCCTGTGACTGTAATGTGCCGTGTATGGTGGAGGAATTGTCTCTTTTAACTCATTTCATCTTCGTGTCCCGTCCCCTCGACTCCTAATGTAAGGCCATGAACTAAGCCTTGCAGATCGAAGCTAACGAACTAAGGCCATGAACTAAGCCTTGCAAAGGAAGCTAACGGATCAGTCCCGATTCCTTAACCTCCACATTTATGTTCTCACATTAAAGTTATACTGTCCCACTCATAATGCAGCTTAAATCACATGGGTGTTCTTGCATGAGGCCTTCTGGTGTTGTCAGACACCTTTATAGGCCACTCACTTTTTGTAAATATGGGCCAGTGTGTTTATGGTGAACGTGATTTGTACATTTCAAAGCATGGTGAATGCTGCATCATAGTACAATTATTTTGGCATACAATTAATTAATTAAATATTCTTTCTAGAAAACCTTTCCAGTTGTGCTGGACACCCTCTCTGATGCAGTCCTACATTTGATTAAGCTGGATATTTTAAAAAGCCAGAGAAGCAGGTTATTGTTTCCAAATGTGTCAGACTAGGATAATATGGCTTTTTTTAAATAAAAAGTAGTAATCGGGTATTGAGTCCTGAATTGTCAATAATATGTTGTTCACCATCAATTCATTTGCATGTTATATATTGGACAAGGACATGAAGTTATGTGAAACATGATGGCGCACGATATCCGTCCGTTCATAATGAATGTTACCATGGTAAAGTCTGCTGTCTTAACCACTACTCTCACGTCTGTTACCACTGATGCCTGAGCTCTCTTCAGTGGTAACACGGGACAGCTTGGAGGTTTATGCTGCTCTGAGGGGAAAGTGGCTGTTGTGCGGTGACTTAGCAACTTGGTGCTGGAATGAAAGTGCATGTTATGTGAGCAAACTGCTTGCTCTGCTTTCCTTATACGGACTACTGTGCAAATTCTAGCCCAGGAGCATGCACCAAAATGGAGACATTTGGTAAATCTCGCTCCTAGTATGTACAATTCATGCAATTGTGGAATTTGTATAACAGGTAAAGTGTCCCTAGCAGATGCATATTGCGATTGAGATCGAAGTGCCTCTACCCTCTTGCGTTTTCAATGCTTTAATCCCTTTACTATATTTGATAACCAACATGATTATGATCAATATGTAATATATTTTCAAAACAGAGATTTGTTTACCTCATTTCAAGATTGAAAGGCCAGAGTTCCAATCAAATGTCTACACATAGCTTTCCTTTTTTTTATTATGCAAACTAGTATTCTAAAGATTGAAATCCTAGCATTATCATTTTAGTATCATAGCCATTTTAAATAAAAATACATTCAAGCACATCGTTATATGATCTGGACAACAGGACACGTCCAACGACACACTCTGTGCAAGGCCAGCAGTGTATTTCCCCACATGGAGACGGACATGAAAACATGTCATGATTATAGCACACAAGCAGTCATTTGAGGCAGTCATACACTGGGACCACGTGAAACCATATTCATGATACGGATTCAGCTTATGAGAGTACAATATTTAAAATTGAAAAACCTATTTTATAATGTACACAACATTTCACAGAATATCTATGCCAATAATATACATATATTCTAGATTGTCTTGATTTGTCACTAATGGAAGACTTAACAATGAGTTTATCATTGTCGGTTCCAAAATATTTTGCTGCCTAATGTCGTCCTCATTATTAATTTTTTTTTTTTTGTTTAAGTAATAACAGGCATTCACTTAAAGGGCCACCATAATACTTTAGTCAGTTTGAGAACAAACTAAAATGATATGCAATTCTTTTCTGAGACAGGGAAAGTCAGAAGGAAGAAATAAGTCTTCGGCCCCAGTCCTCCCTGGCGGCGCGTGCAGAGACTACAGCCGCAATCGGCAGTCTGTAGGGGGGCACGGCCATGACTGGGCATATCTGCCCTGCCATTGTCGGCGTGCCGACCACGTGACCGTGTCACGGTGCCGACCACGTGACGAGACATCATTCTTGTCTTCCTTGCTAGCGTATGCGTCACAGCGCTCTGCGAGCCCACACACATACAGCCACTGGGTCCTGACCCATAAAGGGCAATGCTGTGGTGTGTGGCGCGCGCACCGCTGTGACCACCGGGGACTCTGCCTTACACTGTGTGTGCAACAATGGTAGAGTGAGTATATACTTGAGCTCTGGTGATGGTTTGTTCCAGACATCGGAAGGCCCGTCCTCCCAGAGTAGGGTGCAGGACCCTTGTCAATCTGCAATATATCCACATTTACGTTTAATGACTAGCTTTTTAGTCTTCCTCACCTAGCATAGTTTGTGATTATAACAGTTTGTGTGAACCCACCTTCCTTTGCTGACACCCTTCAAGCTTTTGCTAACATTCAGCTAATTAATGTTACAGAAGAGAATCAACAAGGGCAGGCAGACGATTTGGGAATTCTGTTTACTGAAACCTTCATTAATCAGCAAGAAAATATCACACTCCTGCTGTCCATTTTAGAGGTTAGTGTTGGTGTTTGATAACTGTTACCCCTTCTTGTGCAACTACGACACAGAACAATACAACAATGTGTCTTGTTGCCATTGTCTCAGACCCAACTGTATGTCTGATTTTAATCAACCAGTGCATGTGAAGAAGAAACCTAAGAGGTTTCAACATGTCTGTGCACAATCATTTATAAAGAACTCCTGTTTGTACCTTAAAGGTAATGCCACCTGCACTGAATCTCATTTACATCATAATATTTGTTCTCCTTCAGTTGCCATTAAAGCAGCAATACAGGTTAGATATAGATACATAGAATTATAGAATTATAGAAATATATATATATATATATATATATATATATATATATAATATAATTTTTTTTTTTTACAGTATTGAAGCAGGGGGTTTCCAAAGCTGTACCCCATTCATTTCCGCTCCGGGCAACCCCGGCTTCCAGAGATACTGACATCCGTAGTGGTGTCGATATCTCTGCAAGCAGAGAAACTGTGTGCCGAACAAAATAACGACTTTAAATGTCTCGCATCACGCGGACCAATAGGATGCCGTGCCGTGATTTTTTGTGGCTTCCTATTGGCCCACGTGACCAGGACTTTTTAAACCCTGCAGAGACACTGGCACCCCCTACGGAGGTAACTCTGAAAGCAGAGGGTCCCTGGAGCTGAAATGAATGAGGTTCAGCTCTGGAGATTCCCTGCTTCAATCCTATAATAAAAAATTAAACAAGTTTAAACCCGTGTTGCTGCTTTGTACCACACTATAATCAAGTGTCTTTGTTTGCTATACCGCCCCATCACTTGTTGCAGGTATTTCTTTCCTCTTTTTCCCTTCCGATGCCAGAAGGTGTGTCACGGAATAGCACCACTTGGTAAACATGGGCCAACACTATTTTGATATTAATAATATATATATTAGGTAAACCATTATCATTTAAAACTTAATTTACTCGGTGTGATTTGTTAATAGGAATCTGTTTCGTATGTGATTTATGAGAATCATCAATATACGTGGATGTTCATGCTAGGTCACACCACTACATAACTTGCAGTGATATTTTTATAGCCAAGAATAGACAAAAGTGCATCAGAAATAGGCACTTGTTTAGATAGCTCTCAGTATAATATTGAGCTTACTTTCTCCTCCCCTAACTCCTCTTACAACAGCCCCCAGAGTGCTCAGTGGGATAAAATTAGAGCAAAACGGCTGGATTTATTGCTGCAAATTGCACCAATTTTGGCGCAGTGCTCCAGTTTGCGATCCGTAAAACATATCCCCCTTTTCTATAACGTTTACCTTGCTAATTATTTACTTGCAGGAGTTTGATTTTCATGTGCGCTGGCCTGGGGTGAAGCTCCTGACAATCCTTTTAAAGCAGCAAGGACCTCAAGTTCAGCAAATTGTCTTAGTCAGTCCAATGGGTAAGTGAGCTCTGCTCAGCAGAGAAGTACTATTTAGTAGAAGACTTGTTTAATGTAACCTTTTATTGCTGGGCCTTGTCATTAACACTTCACGGGATAAATGCCTCACTGTCATGTCTGTTTTTGTTTTTAATTGCTGGCCTCTCACGAGCTGTATTTAATAGTGATAATTCTGCTTGAGCTGTAAGAAATATTAATAAATAAGCCACTGTTTTTACCTATTTTATGAAAAAGGTTTTGTGTGTCTGTCTATGCACACAGATTGTTTATTTTATTTTTTTTGTAATTTTGCTATAGGTCACTAGGATTACATGGTTTGCACAACATAAGTGGTCACCTACAGACATTAATTACTAGGGTCTGCCGGCTGCAAAACTGAGGCACAAAAGGGACTGTACCACAGTTATCAAAGCAAAAACTCAGTGGTTTTCAATTGTTAACCTTTTATTTGTTAAATTTGTTGCTGTTTTTGTCCACTGGTTTTGCCTCAGTTTTCCAGTAGGGAGACTTTTTTGTAACCACATAACTCTTAATCCAACTCCTAACATGTAAATTGAATTCCATACACAAAGTATGTTTGTCATTAAAATTGAATAAATATAATAATCCTTCTTTTCGCCACATTTTTGTGTTCTGGAACTGTCCCTACCCTCACCTGTCAGAGTATATACAGTGGCAAGAAAGTTTGTGAATGGCAATGATAATTACGGAAATTCTATAGTTTCCATGATAAGACTGGTTTTGATTCAAGGTTATCTTAAATATCCAACAGGGTTTATATTAAACACTTCCTTGTCTTTTGAAACAAAAATGATGTATGAATTAGACAATGAGTAATTAAGAGTCAGGGTATGTGCAAAAGTAAGTGAAACCCTGGTTTTATCAGCTAAATGAAAGGGGATAATTAGAATCAGGTATTTAAATAATTAGGTAGATCTTCAGGTGTGAGTTTGGGAGGCCCCACTCTATATAAAGAACAGAAATATTGTGAGTTTGGTCTTCAGCATACAGGTGTGTGGAAACATGTCATACCACGATCAAAAGTGATCTCTGAGGATCTCAGAAAAGCAGTTATTGATGCGCATCAGTCTAGAAAGGATTACAAAACCATTTCTAAGGATTTGGGGCTCCACCAACCTCTGTCAGACAAATGGGGAAAGTTCAAGACCACAGTCACTGTACCAGGACCGGTCGTCCTTCCAAAATCTCTCCCAAGAACAAATAGGCAAACGATCCAGGAAGTCACAAAGAGCCGCAGAGTAACATCCAAAGATCTGCAGGCCACTCTCGCCTTGGCTAATGTTCGTGACAACTATCAGAAAAACACTGACCAAGAATGGTATTCATGGAAGGATAGCCAGGAGGAAACCACTGCTCTCTAAAAAGTACATTGCTGCCTGTATGACGTTCCCCAAAGTGCACATAGATGATCTACAAGAATTCTAGAACAATGTTCTCTGGACAGACGAGTCAAAGGTAGAACTTTTTGGCCTCAGTGAGAAATCTAAGGCCTTAATTATACCAAGAGCTGCAAGGCGGCAACGCTATCCTGTGACGTCACCCTGCACTGCCGCCGAGCAGTATCTTGATTATACCGGGGAGACAGAGCAGAGGAGGTTTGGAGGCATGGCCGTCGCCAGAAAAAATAATAATTTTGAAGTCTTCCACAACCGTCCGCTTGGCAGTACAGCGCACCGCGACCGTCGCCATCGGTATGAGCACTTTAATTGGATTTATACTATTTGTTTTGGCGTGACGCTGTGTGTGTTTATCGGTATAATCACAGCCTTATGTTTGGCCGAAAAGCAAAACTGCGTTTGAACAGAAGAACCCCATCCCAATCGTCAAGCATGGTTGTGGGAGTGTGATTATTTGGGGCTGCTTTGTGCTTCAGGATCTGGAGGGCTTGCAATCATTGACGCAACCGTGAATTCTGCATTGTATCAGAAGATTCTTGAGGATAATGTCAGGCCATCCGTCTGTGAGCTGAAGTGAAAGTGATTTATGCAGCAAGACAATGATCCTTAACATACAATCAGATCTACAAAAGACTGGCTGCAGAAGAAGAAATTCCGTATTTTAGAATGGCCTGGTCGAAGTCTGAACCTAAACCCCCTTGAAATGTTGTGGCAGGACCTGAAGCGAGCAGTATGTGCTAGGAAGCCCCCAAATGTCACTGACTTGAAGCAGTTCTGTAAGGAGGAATGGGCCAAAATTCCTCAACCAATGTGAGAGACTGAGCAGCAGTTACAGGAAACACTTGGTTGAGGTTATTGCTGCTCAAAGGGGTGCCACCAGGTACGGAATCTAAAGCCCGGGCCATGCTGCCTTTGCCCACGCTGAATACAGAAAGGATGGGGGAGCACAGTTGTGGGAAACAGGCAGTGTAATGAGTCTAGTAATACGAAAATTGAGCGGTTATACCCTGAGCGAACGTAATAGCTCAGGTGGCAGATGACCAATTGAAAGGGCGAATATACATAAATGTGTATATGTGGGTGAGAAGGTAAAAAATTGTAATATATAACTTACACGGCCTTGTGTAAGCTCAGTCTCATCAAGGTTTCTTTGGGGATCCCGTGCTCTTGCAATGATCCTTTATCTCTCCGCGATGTGAGTTCTTCTACTTGATGTATGTCCTTATTGCTTCGTGGTTCAGTGTTTCCACTCCAGGAGGATTTCCTCTCATATAAACAAAAGAGAGGATATGGTTAAGGCATATGTGTATGGAGGCATCAATGGGGGGGAGGATAGGGTATTGATAAACCACTAAAATAGAATTGTATGATCTAACACTCACACGGGCCAATGTGAGTGTGGTCCTATCTTGGTGTCTTGTTCCTGCCCTTTTAGGGATATTACCCAATTGGTAGCAGGTGGTGATGAAGGGGTGGGGACAATAATAAAAGATATAATATCACAATACTCACACGGGCCAGTGTGAGTACACACTCCTAGCGGAAGGCGAGATCCACTACCACTATACACCGCACTGCCCCCCTTTGCTTTTACTTCCCCACAGAAGCCTTTGGTTTCTGTTTTTATATTATATTATTTTCTTGTTTTTTATTAAAATTAGTTTTTAGCCTCCAGACCATAGTGTCATTTGTTTATGTTACAAGCTATCTTCAGCGTCAGTCACACCAGGAATAGAAGCACAAAGAAACCGCTAGGAGTGTGTACTCACACTGGCCCGTGTGAGTATTGTGATATTATATCTTTTATTATTGTCCCCACCCCTTCATCACCACCTGTTCCCTTTTCAGTTAATTCACCCGGGCAGTATTCCAGTCTCAGTGAAGCCACTATGACAGATGATAGATGTCGTGTGTGTGTGCGTGTGCGTGCGCTCTCTCACTCACTCTCACTGTTTTATAAACTCTGCTCATGTACACATACATCTGGAAAATTGCTCTAGAGCAGGCCTGCACAACTCCAGTCCTTGAGGGCCGCAAACAGGCCAGGTTTTCAGGATATCCCTACTTTAGCACAGCTGGCTCAATTAGTGGGTCTAATTGACTGAGCCACTAATCGAGCCAGCTGTGCTGATTTAGGGATATCCTGAAAACCTGGCCTGTTCGAGGACTGGAGTTGTGCAGGCCTGCTCTAGAGCTTAGCAAGTTTCAATTTTAGGCACCTTTTTAAACTCCAGCAATATAAAAGTTTCTGCTGCAATATGTTTGAAATAACCCAGAGGAACAATCCTGCAAACTTCTGTTTGTTATACAGGTGTTTCAAGACTCATGGATTTGCTGCTTGATTCCAGAGAGGTGATCCGTAATGACGTAAGTAATTGATCAACTGAGGCAGAATTAAATAAACATTCCAGTGTTACATTTTGCAAGGTCAGCAAAACTACTGGTTTGGACGAGCGGTTTCTGCCATAAGGCCCTTTCTGTGGACTGGAAGACACCTTACAGCCTATTCACTTTAATGAGCTGTAAGTAGTCTTCCAGCACCAGTAGGTGTCTTATGGCAGAAGACTACTTGGTAAATATGGTACATCATCTTTATCCAATTTAGTACTTCGGTACCACTCTGTACTTTAATGGCATACAAAGGACATTATTTATTTATTTTTTAATTTAAATTTATTTTTCTTTATAAAATATTTACCCAGGAAGTAATACATTGAGTTACATCTCATTTTCAAGTATGTCCTGGGCACAGAGTTATGATGACAATACAAGGTTACATTAAATGAACAGAGGTTAATGGCGTATGTTTATATATTGAATTGTGAGACTTGTATTGTATGTCTTTATTTAGCGCCAAAAGTGTACTCGGCACTTCACAAAGAATACAGTACAGGGAATTATAATAATACAATTAGTGCAGCAAAATCAGACAATGGGAAAGGAAATCCCTGCCCCGAAGAGCTTACAACCTAAGAGGTTTGATGGGGAACTTACAGAGACAGTAGGTGAGGGAATAAGTGCTATGTATGGCAGTGCTTGGCCACAATGGGTGGTAGGAGTGACGGAGTGTGGGACAGTAACCATGAGTGTAGACTCTTGGGATGCTTGATTTGTGGGGCAAGTTTTAAGGTTTGTCAAATAACTTAAGGGTTAACACACTTTACAGGGTAAGAGATGGCAGGGAGGCACGGGTGAAATCAGGTGTATATGTTTGGCTTCAGGCTTAAAGGAGATCCCCAGCAGCAAGAAGGAGTAAAGAAGTTGTTGGGAGAGAGGTGTATAAATAATGGTACAGTGGGGAGCTTGGCGAGAACAGAGACGTTCACCAAGTGGGAGGAAACAATAACAGAAAAAGTAATAGGGAGGGCATAGTGAGATGCAGGAGGAGGGATTCCAAGTTATTGGAGGATAGGAAGAGTACAAAGAATCACAGCTTGTTTTTCTCCTGCTTGTGGATGTATTCTGTAGTGTATACAAATAATGTGTACTTCTTTCTACTTTTCTCTACCTTGAAACTTTATTAATTTGCAGCCTTTTTTTAATACCTTAAATGGCACCAAAATCTTGCAGAGTGCGACTTCCTCCGTTGTCTTACATGACATTTAATGAATCCCATTGGATGTTTCTTATAAGTGAACTCTTTATACAAGCTGGAATAGGGCACTTTCTTTAATATATGACCAACTGTTTTTTAATGCATAAGTTTAAGCTGCCGTTTGTAAATTCCATTCAATATGTGCATCACTGCAGCACACTAACAAGTGATTAGCTAAGTTGCCGATCGATCCGTTCTCCTGTAATCGATTACGGGATCAGGGGTTATTTAATTAACTGTTGGGGCTGCACAAGATTACCCAGGATGCAAAGTTCTGTGTGGAAGATCATGTGACCAGGCAGGCACTAGATAGTGCACTGCTAGAGAGAGGGCAGAGCTCAAGAGCCAGAGTCCGTCTCAGAAGAGGAAGGGGATGTGACTTTGTAAATGGTTTCTATAGAAACATAAATGCTTGTTACATTAGAATACATTAAAAATGTCTTTAAACATTTTTAAATGTTACAAGTATTTTCTCATAGTACAGAACTGATTTATTGGGGAAAAAAACCCACACATGCAGGATATTGCTTGAACTGCAGCTTTAAGGACATGTTCCTTTTCATGAGGTCTAAATACAGCATACTGTAAGACTCTCTGCAATATGCAGAAAAGCTATCTTACCAGTGCTGGCGACATGTTCAGCTCCATTAAAATCAGTGGGCGTCCCATGTTCTGGTTTGTATGTTTTGTGTGGAAGATGTCTCCAGAGCATGTTTAATAGGGGGCAAGTCCTTCTTTTGTATTTTATTCTTTTCAATAATCGTCACTATATCTCTGCAAAGGGGTGACCCTGATCTCGTTGAATTATTTGTCTGTTCGGCAGGGTCTTTTGTTGCTACAGCATCTGACAAAAAGCAATGCATCTATTCAGAAAATTGTCGCTTTCGAGAGCGCCTTTGAGAGACTTCTTGACATCATCACGGAAGAAGGAAATAGTGATGGAGGTGAGTGTGTACGGGTTTCCGTTTGTTAATGCACTGTAAGGCAGCGTTTTTCAATCTCAGGGTCGCGGACCATTAATGGTTCGTGGAAATGTATTCACTTGGTCGCCACTGGCAGGTTAAATAGATTCAAGGTACTGTATATATCTTTCATCTTGTTTTTAAGAACATTTGGGTCGTCGCTAAAATGTTTTACTTGTACTGGGTCACGAGAAAAAAGTTTGCAGAACACTGCTGTAAGGTATATAGAAATAACTTGGGTATAATGAGTAGTATGAAAGTTTACAGACTGGTAAAATAAAGACCAGGGTAATTCAGCAACAATGGCAAGTTTGTAAAAAATGAAAAGGGGCTATGTATAAACTCCATGAAAGGAATATTCTGTCCTTACGCTGTTCTTTAATATGTAAGAATCTCTTATTCAGGTTTCATAGATGTGCAGAATATGGCTTGAGTAAGCTAGGGCAAGACATTTCCAGCCGTGGGAATTCTGACGCGCTCAGAGTAAATAAGATGGCAAGATGCACATTGAGGCATATCATTTTCACTTTCTGCATGAAGCAACTCTTCCATAGCTCTACCTATTGGTTAATATTGATGAGGATGATGATAGTAACTTTATTGCATATAGCACTTTTCTCCCAATCGGATATCAAAGCCCTTCACAATTACAATATAGGGTGTGGAACGGGGGTGGGCGTGACATTTTCGGGGGCGGAAGGGTGGTGTAGTGCGGTGGTTACAGAGGCGCCACGCTTCTTCGAAGGCATTTCAATTAAATGCCAGGGACCGCGCGAGGCCTCTGTAACTTTACTTACCTTAATGTTCCATCGATGCGTCGCCTTGGCAACCTGGCATCAAATGAACGCTGCGGGGGGGGACGTTGCGTTGACATGGCAACGTGACGTCACATGACCACGCGGTGTCATTTGACGTGAGAACAAGGAGAAGAGTTTGTGCGCCCCTGATACATATTAGACAGTCCCTGCCCTGAAGCGCTTAAAACCTTTTAATTTCTTCACCTACCGCATAGGGAGATGAAACAACCTGGCCAACAATTTTGACCAATTGATTTTCACATGAACATACTCCAGAATACAAAGGGACCTTAATACATAGAGAGATATTCAGTGTGTGAAAGCGGCTATTGCATGTTAAAAGCTATTCTAGTGAAGAGCTCTTAATAAGCACAAATCTATCGCACTTGAACGAAGATGCCCCAAAGTCTTTGTGTCCAACTTTGTGACACCACCCTCTATCCTCCTCTTAATTCAGATGCTTCGTAAATATTTTATTTTTAACGGACATCAAGATTGACGTTGTTGTTGTTGTTGTTGTTGTTGTTGTTGTTCTTCTTCTTCTTCTTCTTCTTCTTCTTCTAATAAAAAATAACTGTTTTGTATCATTACAGGCATTGTAGTCGAGGATTGCCTTTTGTTGCTGCAGAACCTATTAAAGAATAACAACTCCAATCAAAACTTCTTCAAAGAAGGCTCTTATATCCAGCGCATGAAACCATGGTTTGAAGTGGGAGATGATAATGCAGGATGGTCTGCACAGAAAGTGACAAATCTTCACTTGATGCTCCAGGTAGAGAGGTGTCTGGGTGGGTGTGGGTGTGTCCGAGTCAGAAAAAAAATACACTAGATCCTCAGATTTGTTATTGAGTCTAGATATTGATGTTAAAAATAATCCATAAACGAGGATATGGTCATCTGTACTCGCTTATCTTTGTACTTTACTGGAAAGCACTAAAATATGAGTGAACATCTACTTGGTTTTATTCATACTATTTTCTATATTAATAAAGGCTATTGCACCATATTGCTGTATCGGTGTATTGTATGTCTTTATATAGCGCCATAAATGTACATAGCGCTTCACAGTAGTAATGTGCGCCTTCATTCTCTTACAATAGATATACATGTGGCTACATACAAAAATATAGATGGCAATGTAGATAAATGTATGTCTTTGTGTACGTATGTTTCTCGCTCACTCATGATATAGGGCCATAAAGTAATTTCTTCTTCTTCATTTGTGTGTATATCTTTTTTACATTCCTTTTTTATATATACATATGTTCAGTGTGAATCTCCAGCCATTATATTCTTTCACCTCTGTCTTCTTTCTATTTCTCATTGCAGTTAGTCAGGGTGCTGGTGTCTCCGGTAAATCCTCCCGGTGCCACTAGCAGCTGCCAGAAGTCCATGTTTCAGTGTGGCTTACTGCAGCAGCTCTGCACGATCTTAATGGCAACTGGCGTTCCTGCCGACATTCTGACAGAGGTAAATACCTAAATCACTTCCCAACATCTTGCTGAAGAGGCATGCAATAATAGTCTTGCTTTTGTACCTGTGCGGAAGAAAATATGCTGACGGTGCCCAAAACCGCAAAAGGGTTCCCACCACACTGCATGTAGTGTAATAAAGCATAAAAAAAAGCAGTGTGACCTTTCAGAAATAGTTTATTTTCTCTCAGTGGGAAAAAACGGTTAGGGGTTTTTGAGTCAAATGTTGGATTTAGTTACGTTTTTTACGTAAGTTTCTTTCTTGTTTTCTCCTAAAATCGTGATTGTGTAATCACACTTTCATACCTTTCCCAACGGGATCAAACATTAATACTGTGATATTTCAAAAATAGTTTTCTTACACTTTCTGGAGAGCAGTCGGTGATTAGCGATTCTTTCTATGGTCTTTTGGACTGTGAATACACCTTTTTTGTTTTGTATTTATATACCTAGAACAGCTTCACAGGAGAATATTATATGGTTAGTGTTTCTAGGTTTGTCATAAATCTGGTTATTGCCATGTAAGTGCTGTCATCTATAAATTATACGAACCGGTGTTTTCAAGAGACACTTTCTGAGCTGGCAGACACCTTTTAAGGATCATTGATTTGAATGGGGATTTAAGCCATTTTCCAGTGCCGGACAGTGTCTTACTGCTGAACATTGCTTGGCAGATATGGGGTGATGTGCACATTGGACAGCTCTGAGTATTCATATCTCTTGCTTCTCTCCCCTTTCAACAGACAATAAACACAGTGTCTGAAGTCATTCGAGGCAGCCAAATTAACCAGGACTACTTTGCGTCTGTAAATGCTCCGTCACACCCTCCACGGTAATGATCAAAAAATGTCAATCCTGCTCAAGAATCGTAACCAAATTTCTACTTGGAGACCTTGTAAATCCTTTAGGAGGCAACATTTGAAAATGTTAATCATAGGCTTTATAATTTTTGAAGTTGCAGTCTTAAAGCAGCAATCCAGTATGACAAAAAAAAAAAACAAGAAACCTGGAATGTATCTACATATATGGTAAAATATGAAGACACAATCCTGGCCATAATACTGAAGTCCAGACTGAATGCACCCCTATATTCGTATCCTTTCCTGACTGTGCTCACACATTTCATTTCATGCTAGTGTCTGAAGATGAGATTGTACATGACTAAAGCTAAACCGCCAATTGCAATCAATGTTCCTACTTCTCGGTGCACCCATAATTGCTAAACCAATAATGCTATTGACTACATGGTCATGTTAAACAAGCTCCAGTACTCTGGATTTGGACCACATACTTTAAACTGGTTTTCCTTTTATTTAACCGGAAGAGCCCAATATGTATCTATCTCAGGCTCTAACAGTAACCCCTTGGATGTTACCTGTGGGGTCCCTCTGTTCTGGGGCCGCCACATTTTATAAATGCCCACATTTTACAACACTGCTTATATGCACATGTATCCTGATATATACAATCTTATTTGCACACAGCTGCAGCGCCTCTGACCTTCAATATGTGCTGCAATCTGATTTTTTTTTAAAGGTCAAACTGAATCGCTCAAAACAAACTGTTTTTAATCTCTGACAAAACAGTAACTCTGATACTTGAGACCAAGACTACATTTCTAATGACATTCCAGAGCTACTGATCAAAACCAACTCAAACACTAATATAGCCTCTGTTACAAGCTTTAAATATTTGGGTATGTGGCTAGACTCTTATCTATTTGGTTTGCATATTGACATCCAGACATCCAGACTCTATTCCAAACTGGGTGGACTTTACAGAAATAAATCCTGTCTTAAGCCCATTGGTCAGAAAGCACATTACACAGCAGATGTTATTGTCAATTATTAACAATGCTGACATAGTTTATGATGCAGCACCCCAAATTCAGTTCAATAAATGTGACACTCTTTAACTCAATATGCCATTTTGTTTTTCTATGTAACTTCCCACCATACCGATCTGTTATTTTGACTAGGTTGATTATCACTTGAGTCCATACGCACGCGCACATCTTTTCTGTGTCATCTTCAAATACGTTCTAGGCAAGTTACTCAATTATCGGAGTAGGTTTCTCACCCCTTCCGTACACTTCTGTTCTTTCATCTGTCTCCAGAAACCTGCTTATAGTTCCAAGGTTCAATAAGGAATCCGGTCGCTCTTCCTTCTCTTACCGAACACCCAACTTTTAAAAAAATTAACCCAAGTCTCTCAAAAAAGCATCTTATTTAAGATATTTCAATACTGTGGCTGTTTTTATACTTTAAGCATTTTTTTTTTAACTGTACTCTATAAAGTTGTCAACGTTTTTATTTTGTACCAAGGACCTACTTGAAAACCAGTGGTAACTCTCAATGAATTTTTTCCTGATTTTAAAATCTATAATATATTTATACAACTATGGTAGCGGACTAGACAAGGCTGCCAGGGTCACCCGATGAAAGTTGTGGCTTTACTATTAGCTGCCAAAGCGAGCCCTGATACTGGCACCCATATTGTTTGCCCGGTGGAACCCTGGTCACCCGGCTCTCGCCGCTTTGAATCAGGGCATCGGCCATATGATATCTTTTATCATTCTATTTTCCAGTTTTACCTTGTACATGTAATATGTTCCTAATAAATGTGGCAATGTAGAATCTTGATAAATTACCATCCTATCCCATATGAGCAGGTCCTTCTGATACTGACAACAAGAAACAAAGAAGTCCAGAGCAACATCCAATGTGACAAAAATGCACATTGAAATACCTATATATCTCTTGAAAAAGGGTCATTTAGTTAACCCTTTGGCCAAAGCGTGTAAGCCTGCGAGCCACATCAAGGCATGACCAAATTCGCAGGTCCTAACACTAACTGATTAAAATTCTTATTTACCTCTATAATTAGAGGAAGAATGGTCCTAGCATTGAGCCTGTCACAACCAGCTGCATGAAAAGAAAACCTGCTTACTTGGACAGTGGGGAGGGGTGAGCTTAAACCCTGGGAGGGAGGAGCCACTGACCTCCAAAACAGCTGAGACCAGCTGGACAAAGTTAATAAACACACAGATACCCAGCAAGCTCTAAGAAACCCCCAAAATTACCACAAACTATATATGTATATATGTGTCAAAAGAAGTGTTACTGGAGTTGCTTTTAAAATAAAATGTCTTCTCTTTTGGTTATCCAAAAAATCCCCTTTCTTAGTCCCTTCTCTGTAGTTTTACACAGTGCCAGAACAGATCTGACCATTTACCTTAGACATGAGGCGCATTTACATTTTATATAAAATGTTGCCCTTCTGTAAGTGAAAGGCG
Organism: Ascaphus truei; assembly: GCF_040206685.1. Lineage (NCBI taxonomy): Eukaryota > Metazoa > Chordata > Amphibia > Anura > Ascaphidae > Ascaphus > Ascaphus truei. Next base: position 455,581,776 of record NC_134483.1, on the reverse strand, counting down.
GTCTCATTGGTTAAGCGAGCTCCCCCTAACAACATGGATGAAATTGACTTGACGTTGGGAGGAGATGATTTCTTGCCGTTTCTGAAAGTTTGAATGGACAACATTCAGAACATTGCAGAAAAACATTTGGGGTACCAAAAATTAACAATTATACGGAAAATCAGAATAACAAATGTACACACGTTTTTAGGCCTTGTTCTGTATGGGGAACCAGGGAGCTTTACCTCACGTCTTACCATACTGAATAGGCCGATTGTCTTCGGCTGCATTTCTTTAAGCAAGTTATGGTGTGCAAGTCAAAGAGAAAGGAGTAGCAGTCTATGTAAACACAAAGTTATTGGGAAGTTTTTTTTACTGGTGCTCACCCTCCATCGTTCCGTTTATCCCACTCCAGGGCCGAGAGTTCATCTTCAGCAAAGGATATGAAGAGGAGGCACACAGTGCTGCTGCTGCTAGCTTTTATTCTCTTTAGTGAAAGCATTCCCATTAATATTTGCGGGTCGCAGCTTTTTCGTCAGTATACATGGCCCGCACAAAAAGTTATGATGTTGGAGGGAACGCTTATGTTTTTATATCGATTCAATTTTCAGGAGAAGCAATATTAAACCTTAAGAGTTTCCTCTTTTTGAGAATGTTATCTTCTATTAAACCCCACCATTTTTACTTGCCATTTCCCAAAAGTGTGTGTGTGTGTGTGTGTGTGTGTGTGTGTTTTGGTTGTACATATGGATAGATATAGATATTATTTGTTTTTTTCTTTCATGCTCCTGGAAAGGCCTGCAATTGTCGTGCTCTTGATGTCCATGGTGAATGAAAGGCAGCCATTTGTTTTGCGGTGTGCAGTGCTGTACTGCTTCCAATGCTTCTTGTACAAGAACCAGAAAGGTCAAGGAGAAATTGTAGCCACACTACTTCCTTCAACTATTGACGGTAATGGATTTCTCTCTTTCTCTCTGAGTTTTTGTTGGCCGTTTGGGAGAGGGGGTATAGATTACATTCTGCTCACCTGTCAGAAGAGTCTTAGTGCTGCTGCTTACATTTTGTTCACAGGTTCTTTCTAATTAAAGCAGGTTGTGCTTTTCTTACAATGTAGACTTATTGTATACAGTACAATTACAGTTTTAAACACTATAAACTATGCAAAATGAAGTGTCCTTGTCGTATGCTGCGCTGTGTTTTTTTATGATGTATTTAATGACTCCTAGCGTAGGAGAGGCTGAAGGGCACTGATTTATTGATTTGTTTATTGAGCTATACAAAATGCATTACCCCTCTGAAACAGCTCACTGGAAAATCAAAGGAAAGTATTTCTACTCTGCATGGTTTTGCTGTGAGTTTGTTAGCAGTCATTATATGCAGAATGGGAGAGGAGCCTATGTGTATGACCTAGTGCAGTGGTTCCCATTCCCAACCACGTGTACATTGTGCACCCCCTGCTAGAAAATGTTTGTTCCCCCGAACCCCTAATGCATAGATCTAACTGCGTACTCACTCCCTAGACAAACTATCAAGCTAACAAAACAGTTTGACAGATCCCAGGCAGTACAGTGTGCTGAGCTCATGGGGCAGGGGGAGGGTTGGAGGCGAGAGAAACACTTCATAAGACCCCAAACCAAACAGAAGTATGTGCAGACAGCATGGTTGGTAATAGCTGACCATTACTGCGAGAGCTTTCAGTCACGTCCCACTGTTCTTTGCTGTTGTGGATGCAAAGCATTTTGGGGAGTGACTTTTGAAGTTCCTGCTGTAATTGACAGGTATACCACTCCAAGCTAAGGTGCAGTTTGGGGCCTTTTTAAGTGCGCAGTCCCCACATGGGCTCAGGAACACGCTATACTGCTTGGGATCCACCACTGACCTAGTGTGGTGCAGCAGAGGCTTGAATAGCATAAGGCAGGAGGATCCCAGCCTGTAGTTAAATTACCGCTGATACACAAGGATCTACGTACCAGTATGCACATTCCTGTTGATTCTCAGGACAGCGACACTAAGTGAATATCAACACTAATGTTGTTAGTTATAATAAACTGCAATAATTAACTACAACTTGGGGATAGGAGTAGGTGTAGCCATTATAATTTGATTAGTATTCGAACCTCTGTTATCTTGATGTGGGGTGTACAGAATGATGGTAAATACTGAGATCATAAGAAATGCTGGGAACATCAGCAATAGCTTGACTTGTCATTTATTAGTGTCATTCCTCCCCTCAGCTGCTTCATTATCTGCCGGGCAGCTACTTTGCGGCGGTCTCTTTTCTACCGACTCGCTCGCCAACTGGTGCGCTGCAGTCGCTCTGGCTCATGCTCTACTAGAAAACTCCACCCAGAAAGAACAGCTGCTCAGAGTTCAGCTTGCAACAAGTATTGGTCACCCTCCTGTGTCCCTGCTGCAACAGTGCACCAACATCCTTTCTCAGGTACGAATGCCTGAGACTGTCCTGCAGACACACAGGTCACATGATGGCACAGGAAAGTAAACTGAGGAAATGTGAAAGACCTATTTAAAAGTGACAGGGAGTATATGTGGTGACACAATAACCCTCTTGGGTTTTTTTCCACAATCTGTCAGTCTGTTGTGCATGACTTTGTCGATTTTTACACCCGTGTGCTAGCAGACGTTCCCAGCCGAAGCTTTTTGACAGGTAGAGCCTTGAAGGAGTTTTTATCGCTTAATACTTCATGTATTCCCTCCGGCTGTCTATATGCAGGAGGCAGATGTGAAATGAAGCACCATCCCAGACAGGATCCCCCAGCTGGGGGATATGCAATGTATACATTTTTATGTGGGTACGTTCATTTGGGCTGTAAAAAAATGAAAAATGCTGCATCTACTTTTTGAAAGCAAAAGAGTGTTTGCCCTACATGCCAGCCAAAATAATGGCTTTCTAAAATGGCTTCAGAGCCTAATTAATATTATGCCCCGCAATGTATGGTATGATTATGACCCTGTACTGTACCTACACAAATGTACACTTTTTATATAGGCATAATGCTACCCTCAATTCAGCTACCCCCAAAGATCAGCTGAGATTGGCAACAGGTCAGAGAATGGGCTCATGCGCTGCTAGACGTCTATGTGGGTCACGTGGTTCTGATCTGGCATCCAGTTATATCATATTCTGGTTCTTATTACTTATTAATGTGCATTCTCCTGGGAGACCAAACTGAACCAACTACAGTGATATGTGTCATAGATTTATATTATAGGACTGATGCCTTGTTTCTAGAAGATTTAAACAGGTATAAAGGTATTGGGTATAAATATTTGAGATGATCATGTGAAGTTTACCGTGGCAATGTATAATCCTACATTTTCTTCTCTGACCTCTCTCCCTATACTAAGTTTTTACCTAATTGATTATCAGAAAGGAGGAGGCACGATTCATTTGACATGGGGGTGGAATCAAACAATATTAATAATCTCTCCCATCCTTCGATTACTTGCTGTACAAGAAAATACATATATATTTTGATATATTGAATCTGTCTCTAAAATTACTAATACTTTTCTGAGATTCTTTCTCAAAGCGCCAACCACCTAGCGTCACCCTATTAAATATACTGTCATTCATTCACTTTGATCCTACTTGGGCTTTAATATCTCCTTTTAAAGGGTCTTTGATTGACATGTCACACCACCTACCAAACTATATGTTCGAATATTGGCATGTCAGGCCCATGTTTGCAAACCCTCTTCTAAGAGCTGTGCGAAGGTTGGTATTCAGTAGAATTTGGCTGTCTTGCCAGAGAAATTAGTGCCACAGAAATAGGCCTTATTTCCATCTGCTCTATAACCCCTTAAAATAAGTAGTGATTGTAAAATTGCTGTAAAAAGCCCTCTATTTTACATCTGTTGACTTTCCAGTATCTGTTACTTGTGCTGTGCAGAAGGGAAAAGGTACTGTGGAATATTGCAGGGTTAAGAGCACTGGGTTGGTAAAAACAGAACAGAGAACTGTTATTGGCCTCTTCAGCAATGTGAGGGCTTTCTTACAATGCACTGCTTTGCATGACTTGCAACTCGCTTCAGCACTCAAACGTAAATAAATAACCAGTTTGCAGCAGAAATTGAATTTGTGACGTATAATTTGCAGGGTGATAAGATCAGCAGACGGGTATGTATATATGTTGGCCCAGCTTCTTGCCACCGCTGGTCCTCTTATTTTGCATCTGATGTTTTTCTGTCTGTTTCTACCCTTTTGTTTTTAATACCTGCTTTGAAGTGATTCTACTCACACCACGTTTTCACACTATGGTTGTATTCCTATTCTTTTACCGTATCTGTGTAGGGAGCTGGGCCTCAGATCACTGGTGCTTGTTACTTCCAGGGAGCAGCATGAACACTTCCCGCTTCTTGAATTTCTCGCCTCCCACCAAAAATTCTATACACACCTCATTTTCTTCATCTCTTAAATACGTTTCAAACAACTCTTAAACACGTGGGTTCCTGATTTAAAGATGCAGTGTCACGTACAGTTGTACAAATAGCCTTTGCTTCTCCTTTTTCATCAGAGCATCATTTTTTTTAGTGAACTTCTGTAAATCAGACGTGATCATAGCAGCTTTGGAATCAATGCAGCATCCTGTTACTTTTTTTAAGACTCTAGGAAGCTTTTAATAAAAGCATGCATTATAAATTCTCTGATATTTCATGCCTTCGCAGTTAGACTTTTTGGTCTAGTTTTGAAATGCTGTTAAACATTCGATAACATCCGTCTGTTTTAAAGCTTAGTGTAAGTGTTACATCCCTGAGTGCATTGAACCTCAGTTGGCAGGTGTAAACTGCATCTTTAAAATAAAAGTTTGTGCTAGGTTGGGTTGGCCAAGAATGACTGGACCCCTAAAAATAAGCATGCTAGCTACATTGTGTACTTCTATGAAACATCATCTTCTCCTAGAAACACGAGAGTTGGCTCGAACATAAAATCCATGACCCCATCTGCTTTGTTTTGTCTGCTGCCCTTTAACCCAAAGTAATAGTGGAGATTACTTTCCCACAGTACCACTTTCCCACAGTACCACTTTCTCTATAGTACTGGAAAGGAATGATGGTGGTCTGCAGATATAATTATTAAAGGGCTTCACTAATGTTTTTCTGGATAGCTATGACCCATATATTCAGAATGCCATGAAGAGACTTCAAAGTACATTTAATAGGGCCTCTATCTTTGTTAAACTGAGTAATGCTGCTGATTTATGTTCAGGGGGAGGCTGAACATAAGCTGTTGCATTAAATGACCTTGCTAGATAAATGTGTTTCACAAGGGCAGTTACAATAGTACTTGAATATTTTTACAAGCTTCCAATTCTGTGGGAAACACGGTGTGTTCCAGTCCATAGAACCCGTAACTGTATGAGCAATGGCAATGAAATGTTCCTTAACAGGGACTCCATTCTGGGCAATATTCTCCAGGACTCCTAGAACAGGTTTGCCAATTTATGCCATTTGCCAATGTAACTGTTGGCTTTTATTCAGACTCAAGACAGTTGTGGCGTATCATCTTGATCAAAGAGGACTACTGCAAGACTTTGACTTATAGCATGTAATAACTGTACAGAAGCGAATGCTAAACATACTGTATCCTCCCGGCCGCTTCAACCAAGTGACCATAATGACTGGCAATCACCTTAAACCGTGTAAAACTCACCTATGAAAATTAACTTGCACGCCAGTTTTCAAATAGTAATACTGACGTATCCTGGAGGCCTTTATCATTCTAGTAAGAAGCTGGTAGACCAATAAAGATTTCTCAATTGGATAGATACTTTTATTTTTGTACTGTTTTGCAAAGTTGGGTATAACTAATCGGTTGAGAAGTTGCGCTGCTGATTCAGAGCTGTGGACAAATGTTAACGTTTTAAGTTTTTTCATTGTGTATGTGTGTGTTTATTTTGTAGCGCTCCTTTCTCCGCGTGTCTGCTCTCCTATAAAGGGGCTTTAACCTGCTCAGTATTGTGGCTACCTCTTAGTCCACTGAGCACTGTTAGATGGCAGCTACTAGCTGGAGAATTGGGTCAAGTGACAGGACACAGTACCTGAGTATACAAAGTCAAAGGCCCCTATTGATTGTTGCAAGGAAGTGGGTAACACTGTTTTAACCATGCACAGACTTCAACTTACCTCAATGAAAGTTAATGCACCTCTCTTATAAGCATTTATAAAAAAATAACAAATGGTTACCTTGATGCAGGAAGTTTGATTAACGGAGGCCTGTTAACATAAGCACCATAACCTGTGAATGAAACCTGTGCTGTGTGTTAATTACAGATTTTACTTTTGTGTACTAAAAATACAGTAATGCATGTACATTTTTTGTTGTTGTCGTAACCATTTCAGATGACGATAATTATCACTTGATGCTCTGTGTCAAAATGGCTTTCCATGATGCTAAAGAAATAGTTTCTGAAATGTATTTAGGAATGTATTAACAGCTTTAAGTCACCATGTTACAATAGCTTCAAATTTGTTTTAAGGATCTAAACTAGAAATCCAAATATCTAATATATAGTCTTGCTATGACTGGTGGGAAGCATCTCCTTTTTCCTGGAATCCCAGCATAGCATGTGACTATGCGAGCAGGAGCTGCATAACCGTCTGTGAGAGACATTGAAATGGGAGCTTCGTTTCTATCGCCTTGTATCCCCAAATGTAAATGCACATTGGAAGAATAGTAGGACCCCCCCCCCCAGATAACGGCTCAAAAGTAAGACTGCATTGTTGTTCTGTTGTATGGCAGATTATGCAGTCATTTCATAATATATTTATCACACACTGCTATGTTAAAGCACAGCTTCATATTGCCAGGCTTGATCCACTGTAATTACAGTAGGAATCCAATAATTAAACACAAGCCAGTTGTTTTTCTGTGCGTTGTCCTGGCATGTTTACATGCAGTGACAGAGAGCAAAGACAGCCCTATACTGGTGTAAAACACTTCTCAAAGAGGAATGCAATAAAGATACCTACCGCTACTGACTAATTACCAGCATCTGGAAAGATTCATTGCTTGTTATGTTTCTACATTTTAGGGTAGCAAGGTACAGACCAGAGTCGGGCTCTTAATGCTGCTCTGCACCTGGTTAAGCAACTGTCCCATTGCTGTCACACATTTTCTTCACAATGCAACAAATGTTCCCTTTGTATCCTTTTTATATTCAAATATTCTTTGTTCTTTGATTTTTTTAAAATTAATAGTTATTTTATGTGAATGCTAACACCAGAAGTACAATGCCATGCAAGAGATGAGCAAAGCACTGTGCTGATAACCTCTTAATTGCAGGAGTTACATTCTTAAGTGAACTGTGGAGTTGTAAGAGCTAATAAAGCAGTGAAGCTGTTCGCTAACATTACTTGTAAGAATCACGATTGTTAGTCGCAGGAATACAGACAACTCGGCCTATTTGTATTCTCAGGAAGGTGTACTTCCTTTATTAGAAGGAACTGCAGCAGGAATTCACTGGTGATTGGACAGATATTACCACTGCTGTTACAGATTGGTCAGGGCTGTTTTTTCAAAGGGTATTTGGGAAAAACAGTAAAAAAAAATAGAAAAGGCTTCAGTTGGTCAGTCTGATGATAATATTGATTCTTTAAATATATATAGATATATTTTACATTTCTGTTTATTCCAACAGTTTTTATAAGGTATGTATGTATTTTCTTTTCTTTAACATGATGCTAAAGAGAGGGAAAGTCCTTAAGGGGCAAAAAAATTGAGAACGCACTGGGTTGGAAGGCCTTCCAGTGGAAAGTTTTTACATCTTTATAGGAAAAGGTCAAAAGAAAATGTGCACTGCTAGGTTTTTATCCATGTGGTTGTTTTTAGTCTATAGATTACCATGTGTAACCTCCAGAATACTGTTGGTATTAACTGAAGAAAAGTGTTAAATAACTTAAAGGGCCCTTTATTATAAACCTAGTAATGTGTGTAACCTTAATACAGCTCAACCCCGTTATAACGCGATACAAGTGTGGCTCCAAATTTTCATATTTATGAATACTTTAAAACACGATTATTGATGTCTTAAATACTTTATTGTACAATGCATACAATTGTACATTATTTCTAACGCGATCCGCTTATAACGCGGTGTGATTCTTTGGACCCCAAGCACAGAGTTATAAGGGGGTTGAGCTGTATTACAATAAGAAGTGGCAGTGTGCGTCACTGCATATTTAGTATAATTAAATCAGACAAACAAAACCAATGTCTGCGCTGCACCCCGTTAGAGCTTCCTAAAACATGTATGTAGTCCAATTATAAATAAAAATGGGGTACCCAGTTTGTGGGATAGGGAACATAAAGAAAAAGGCGACAAGCGAAATGGAAAAACTAAGGACAAATCTAGGTATTTGAGTAAAATAACATTTCTGGTGTTCAAATATTTGGGGATACACTCGCAAGTGAATTGTAGAAATGGACAATGTGCTGTATGAAGATTCTTCTGGTCTCTCACCCAGTTTCTTTTAAGCTCAAACAATAGAATGGAGAGACAATGTGTATTATATCTTGTATTCATTGGGTTTTAAACCTTGTAAATTGCTCTCAGAAATGTGGTATTTATTAGTTAGAGCGGAGAGCGTTTAACCAGCACACCTACACCCAAAAGAGGGTTGTAGGAAAAGGATTCCTGTCTTGGCGTCATCTTTCGAACGCCATCTTTGGTTACACCATACTATGACTGTCCTGGACACCTGTCACCTGTAGTGGACAGGGGATTCCTTTTTGTCTCCATTTGTCTTTATCTTCCCGTTCCAACATGCTGTGTGACCTGGTTTGTTAGGATTTATAATGCACTGAAAACTTGTCACAGCTGTGTGTTAGAAATGTTCCCAAACATTGCACATGCAACAAGGGGAATTTGAAAAAGTAGATGGCTTCCTTTTTCGCGCGCGCGCCGATGTAATAATGTGCCGTTATCTTCATGCAGTGTTGTGTATCACTTAACGCTATGCTTCCTTAGTGACTGTTTCAGCTTACAGGGCAGATCTCAGAAAACCTTGGAGAAGAGGAGCAGCTAGTTCAGGGCCTGTGTGCGCTGCTGCTGGGAATCTGCATTTACTACAATGATAACTCGCTGGAAAACAATACCAAGTAAGATTTGTCTCCACTCTTCAATCCGATTCATCTAGGTGTCGTTTGTCTACCCTTTCTAGTGCAATGTCCGTATACGTGTTATGTTCACAACAATGCAGTGTAATTGTATTGAAGTAAGGAAGTCTATTAGAAGCCTAGGACTCCATGTAGCTCTTGTGTTTTCGTTATTTTTTTGACGTTTTAATCGTTTATTACTTCTTGGGTTTATTTAGTTTTAATTATTATTATTTTTTTGCATCCCTGTTTGTGTCTGTACTAACAATCAAAAAGATGTTCAAACAGTACTAGAAATAGCCATGGGATGCATATTGAGTTTACTTTTCTGCTGCTTTGTATTTGTAGCTGAAAATGTGGGTATTGGCTTGTGTTGCTCCTTTGCAGCACTCTGTAAGTCATTGTCAGAAGACCCTTGTAATATTTGCAAGAGTTAGAATCTGGATCGTCATCTTCATCTGTATTTTTTTTTTTTTCTTCCCCTTTTATCACCGATCATGGGTGAGCGTGTGCCCGCGCATGAGCGGGGACTTACATATATCTATATATGTAAGTAACCTCCGCAAGCGCCGCCCGCTCAGCGCCAGCGGGGACTCAGCCTTAGATTCGTAAGCGACTTACACTCTTTGCCTGCCGCCTTTGGGGAGACTTGTGTGGTCTCGTATCAAAGACGTCCTAAGGCGAAGTGATTAACAGCTGGAAGCAAACAGACATTCCAGGGAAATATGCGGAGAGGAGAGGGTTCTCCCTCCAGGTGCCTATCTCCAGGTTTTTCAAGCTGTTTTTGATTAAATTAACCCTGGCCACGCTGGCTTTGTGGACAGGAGCTATGGAGAAGATGCTCTTTGGCGAGACTTGTGTGGTTTCATATCAAAAGTCCTGGGGTGAATTAATAAGGATATTGTACAGACGCGCGCGACAGAGCGCATTACATCACGCGCGCCTGTACTAGAAGTGATGTGTAGCCTGTAGGATTTTGCAACGGGGGGCGTGCTGGAAGCGTGCCGTGCCATCACGTGAGCGATTCAACCTCATTGGCTTAACTGCGCACGTGACCCGGCCTTCACGCAGCAAAATAAAAAAAATTCTCGCAAAGTATCGGCTGCCCCGTCGCTCTCGTGCACGCACACTACGGCCGTGCGCATTGCCTTTCGGCCTTTCGTTTTTGACGCACGCAACTTCGCTGTCGCTCATACTATGGACGCGGCCTTAGTCTTTATTTGGTCAGGACAAAAGTAAGGCTGGTGATACTATTCAATGGTTAAAAACAGTGTGTCCGAATTAACACCTGTATATCCATGTGTGCCTTACTAGGCTGTAACATTGTACAAATATGACTGAGTATTTCAGCTTCTCTTATAAAAAATCTGCCTGAAGAAGGTAACCTACTGGTCCTGAAAGCTTGCCCTCTTTTTAACTGTACTTTAGCCATAAAAGGCATCACTTCTACCCTACTTTACAGGCTAACATGGCACCAACATTGAACTATAAACCATCTTGTTAAACAGTGGTGATGTAGATCTATCAGCTAGTATTACTGACATATACATGTTTCATTTTCCTCTAAATGCAGAAACTGTATTCATTGCCTCTTTCCTTTCAGAGATAAATTAAAGCAATTAATAGAGAAGAGGATTGGGAAAGAAAACTTCACAGAGAAACTGGGGTTCATTAACAAGCATGAATACTATTCTAAAGCTGGCCAGAAGCCCCAGCCCAGCTTTTCCAGTCCCGATCACATGATGTTTGATCATGAGTTTACCAAACTAGTTAAGGAATTGGAGGGTGAGGCATTTGTCGTCTTCCTGTTTTATTTTTTTATTTTTTTATCAATGTGTGCTCTCACTCACTGAATCCTCCCGTGTGAACAGCACAAAGCAATAATAAGGGTACATACTGTCGGATAGAAGATGAGACTTGTTAAACACAGCCACATAAAACAATTGAGAAAAAAGAGGCAGGAGAATAATTTACACCTGCAGTGAAGGGAAATTTATGCTTTGGGGTTTAAGATAAAACATCAAATAAAAATATCACTTGTGAGCTCATTCACATGTCTCAGACAGGTCTCCAACCCTGGTGTTGCCCATTATCTCTTGGCATACAATGCTTCCACTGCAGCTAGGGATTCTGGGAAAACATGCAAATGAGCACTCAGTGTCACGTTTTACTTCATGTCCATTTTGACATGGACCCTATAAGCGCCTGCCTGCCGTTTCAGCACAGCCTGGGTTAAAATGTACAGCCAGGAACACTACTCTCAGACGGCTGTTTTGACTTTTGGGTCTCATCAGTGTGAGGCTGATTGTACTGGCTTTGCAATGTGAAACCTATTCCAACGTCAATCACGCATTATATAAATAATGGTGGTTATAAAAAAAAAAGTGACAAAAACCCTTCACCGTACAGCAAAAAAAAATATCATTTGTGAGCACTTTCACATGTCGCGGACATATCTGGAGCCCTGCTTTTCCCCATTTTTTTGGCATAGAATTCTAAATACAATGTATTATATGTGTGGTTGAAACCTATTCCAACTTCACATTGCAAAGACAGTATAACCTGCCTCACATTGATGTGACCCAAAAGGGCGTGTCCTTAACTCCCCATCACTCTCTAATGACATTTTTACGGTTTGGGGAGAGAGAATTCGTTTTTTTAATTTAGCATTCAGGAGTATAAAAATACCCTAAAACTTGTGTTCTAGAACACCTAGAAGGATGGGTTCTGCATCAATGTGTTCAGGTGAGACGGGGAGATAAGTCTTGACAGAGTTTAGTATAATTGAATCCGTCCAATTTCAAATGTCACAAATATATATTTGTTATTCTTGTGAATCATATCAGATCCAATATCTTTATTTTTAGTGAACTTATACAGACACGTAAAATGTCTTCCTGGCCACACCCTCTTGTTTTATCCAAATCGCCTAAGAAATACTTTTAAGTTGCATAAAGACGTTCTGGTTACTTCCACTATCAACAAGCGTTGTGGCTCTACGGTTTTAATCGCCCCACTTTTCCGGACCAGTATGTTTTTAGATAACCCCACTTTTAGACAAACACAGAGAACAGGCGGGTCATTCTGGTCTGCCCCCAATAAAATAAAAACTGGAGTTTTAAAGATGTAACGTTTAACTCAAATTAACCTCTTGTGCTGAAGTGGTAGAATACTTAATATAGATGGGGTCTATCGTCACTTGAGGGTAAAGGCATTTTATCATCCACACTGTGGGAAGAGTTACACTGACTGAAGGACTGATTGAAACTTAAAGGAAGCCATTTAGTGACCCTTAGGAAGCAGGATCTTAGCTGATCGATCACGGGAGAACTAATTGGTAGGCAGTTTAGGTAATTAGTTTTCAATAAAAATAATCAAATCCAGCATATATTAAAACAAAAAATACGTATTGTTTAATTTACTTGGATTGTCTTAACACTAAATGCTTTAGTGCAGCATTTTATTTTCTGTTGAGTCCCACCAGAGCGGTGAATAACCGTGTGTATTTAAGCGTGACCGTTTTGTTTGCAGAAGATGATTGTATACTCCTAACCCTGCTCACTGACTTGAAAGACAGATCAAGTAAATATCTCATTAGAAAGACATACACCCCCCCCCCCCATATGACACTAGTATATTCATGTTTAATTGGGGGGGTGCCAGACTAAAGCACGTTCTGTTTTTCTGGCGCATGCGTTTTATTTCTAAATCATCTAATTCAGCCTATTGCTTTTCATCTAATTTATTTACTTATGACGTACATATTATTCCTTTTTATAGTTCTACAAACTTACATATTACCTCTCCAGACTCCAGGTATTTTTGTTAACGAGTAACACGGGCAACAATTAATTTGAATCCATTGTTTCACTTGCAATTTCTTATCCCACATGTTTATCATCTATTGAAAATCGTAATAACGTTAAAAAAAAAATTGTTTCTTTTGCAGTTGTCATCACAAAAGCCATCTACAAGTCTAGTGAAGAAGACAAGAAAGAGGAGGAAGTGAAAAAGTCTTTGGAACAACATGATAACATTGTGTCTCGCTACAAAAATGTCATCCGGGAGCAGGTAAAAACATTAGGTCATCTACACACACAACTCTCTTGAGTGGTGTTTTTCTATAATTAGTACGGCTGTCTGGTCGGTATGATCAAAAAAATGCACACTCCTGTCTAGGTAATAAGTGTGCGAGGATCCAGCAGTTGGCTCTGCTTTTGTAGCGTAAGCTGTCCCTTTTGCTGACCTTGCAATTCTCATTGGATTAGTACAGTGCATAGCATTTGTGAACAAAGTTTACTGTTCCATTCCCTTTATTTACACATGCTTAGCTTTATATAGTGTACATTAGTAAGAAAAGAAACGTACATCTTAAACAACTGTTTTCTGTAACTTGCCTGGATCACAGGAAAAAAAGAGAGCACAGCTCCTTGTGGGAAAAAAGGGGTCCGATCAAAGGCTTGCTGATTAAAACAGATTTATTTGGTCAGAACCACCAACAGCAAGGCAGTCAAAGAAAAAGCAGTCCTCTTATGCATTTCACACACTAGGCGCTTTATCAAAGAGTGATAAACCCTCCTTATGCTATGCTACTTATATGCTCACAGGTAGTCCACTTGATGTCCATAGGCAATTAGGTCACAGCTGAAGGAAAATCCTCAGGTGTAGTTTAATACATCTAGCAGTTACTTTCGTGAGCAGCGGAAAACCTGAGTTTTCTGCTCTGCAGATCTGAAGCACACATCTTTGAGGCATCGAATGGGGTTAGGGCTACTGTCCCACACCCCCACAGTCGTTCCTACTACTATGGCCAAGCACTGCCATCTACTGCACTTATTCCCTCTCCTGCTCTCGCTGTACGTATCTCAACATACCACTTAGATTGTAAGCTCTCCGTAGCAGGAATTTCCTTTCCTATTGCCTGACTTTGTTTGTTGCACTTATTGTACTATAATTCCCTGTACTGTCTTGTCTCTTGTAAAGTGCCACGTACAGCTGTGGGCGATATAACTTATCAATAGTCCAGATGCTTGCAGATTGACAGGGAACACCAGCAAGTCCAATAGATAGGAAGTCCGGAGCACACAATAGAAAAAGGTAATTTAATCTCAATAAGTCATCAGGCAATCACACAAGCTCCAGAGCGACGTATGTTTCAGACCACAAGGTCTTTTCTCAAGCTGTGTCACAGAGCTTGAGAACAGACCTTGTGGTCTGAAACGTACGTCGCTCTGGAGCTTGTTTGATTGCCTGATGACTTATTGAGATGAAATTACCTTTTTATATTGTGTGCTCCGGACTTCCTATCTATATCTATATTAAAAATGAATAGACGATACCGTTCTGTGGCTAACTAAATGCTTTTATTTGTGCGAGCTTTCGAGATACACTGATCTCTTCTTTCGGAGATGTTACAGTGGATAAAGCAAGAAAAAGGTTTTTACTTAACAGTGCATCCTGAAATGTATCTGACCAAATATATTAGATACTATATCTATATACTGTATCTCTCTTTCATGTTTTATTCTATAGGACACAGAAATAGAAGAGCTGAAGCAACAAGTTACTACTTTGCAAAGTCAAACTGAACAGTACCAGACAACAGTCACACAACAGCTGTCCCAAATTCAACAACACAAAGATCAGTACAACCTTCTCAAAGTACAACTAGGTATGGTATTTAACTGAAACTGTTCAATGAGTCGTACGTTTTACTTGAACAATTGACATTGTGATGTTCTGGACTTTACATTAAAAGTTTAGTACAAGAGCACATGCTTAATATGTATCAAGCTATCAATTATTTGTAAAAAGGTTAATGGGAGAAGAAAAAAAAATGTTCCGCATATGATGGGCCCTTCCGCATATGATGGGCCCTTCCGCATATGATGGGCCCTTCCGCATATGATGGGCCCTTCCGCATATGATGGGCCCTTCCGCATATGATGGGCCCTTCCGCATATGATGGGCCCTTCCGCATATGATGGGCCTGCAGTAAAAGGGAAATTAAGTGTGTGTGTGTGTGTGTGTGTGTTACTCTTAGAAGGGATAGCGCCACATTGATTAATGGGGCCCTTGTACTACATTGTACAGGGGTGGGGTGCCGGTCCTACATCTAAGGAGGGAGTTGTGGAATAGACTGGAGCGGTGTGTTAAAAGGGAAAAGTGGTGAGGCTAAGGAACAAGAAGGCTATTTCTACATGGAGAGGAAGAAGGGAGTGTGTGTTTCAGAGAAGAAAGGGTGATGAACAGGGAAGGTGCGTTATGGTCAGAGGGAGTGTTATGAACGGGAAAGGTGCATTATGTTCAGAGGGAGTTGTAAACAGGGAAGGTGCGTTATGGTCAGAGGGGGCGTTATGAATGAGAAAGGTGCATTATGTTCAGAGGGTGTTGTGTGCAGGGAAGGTGTGTTCTACTCAGAAGCTGTTGTGAAAGATCAGGTTTTTCACAACGTTAAATGCGTACAGGGAATGTGTGTGTTTGTCTAGAGGGGAGTGTATAGGCTTGAGACATTGTGTCAAATGGTAGATAAGGCAACAAAGGGTAGAAATTTGTGTGTGTGTTTTTATCTGTTGTGGTTTTTTTTTGGTTTTTTTTAGATTGTTTTACTCATAATATCTGATTGTATAGACTATATTTTGGTCTGATGTATTCATCACTGTTTAACAGGAAAAGACAGCCAGCATCATAACTCCCATAACAGTGCACAAATGAATGGGTTTCAGTCGGAGGAGGTTAGTCGGTTAAAAGAAGAAATGGAAGAATTGAAAAAACAACACGACTCACTACAAGGAGAGCTTTCTGAGAAGAATGTTCTGATTGAAAACTTGGTAAGATCTATACAGTATTCAAAACGTGCTTCCTTGTTTGCTACATTGTACAGCTTATGCTCAAGAAGAGTTTTCGAGTTGTGTGAACCGATACCCGCTTACAAGCACACATTAGGCCCTTTAGTATTGATTGATTGCAGGTTGGGGATACCATTTAGTACATGAGATTAGAGAAACAGTACACATAAATAAGAGATGTGTATACAGGCATACCCCGCATTAACGTACGCAATGGGACCGGAGCATGTATGTAAAGCGAAAATGTACTTAAAGTGAAGCACTACCTTTTCCCACTTATCGATGCATGTACTGTACTGCAATCATTATATACGTGCATAACTGATGTAAATAACGCATTTGTAACAGGCTCTATAGTCTCCCTGCTTGCGCACAGCTTTGGTACAGGTAGGGAGCCGGTATTGCTGTTCAGGATGTGATGACCGGCGCATGCGTATGCTGCCGTTTGCCTATTGGGCGATATGTACTTACTCGCGAGTGTACTTAAAGTGAGTGTACTTAAAGCGGGGTATGCCTGTACTATAATTTCATCATGTTCGCCAACTTAAATAAAAGTACACTTTTTCAATACAGCCACATGCACTTATGTTGCTCTTATATTGCCCTACCATTGACAGCATTTTCTGCTGTTTTTTCAGGTTGAAAAGACACCTTTATTACAGAAGTCACTGATCATACCACATTACCAGATACACAACAAAATATTCTTGTATGTTTTGGGTTACATGTTATATTTTGCCCACTTGTGCTTTATTATCATACCCTTTTTTGTTGTTGCAGAAACATAATCAAGTGGATGGGCAGACAGGGCAAACAGCTGGCGTATCTGAACAAGCTGCCGAAATGCAAAAAGTATTCCTCCTTCCTAATTTTAATTGCCCCAAATAAATTGTATGTATGTTATGTTTGAGCTTTCAATATACCATTGATATCAAATTGACAAACTCTGCAATAGTCACTATCTAGCTGCTATTATAAATATACATAATTGTTTTTTTTTTTTAAATTCCATTAAGAGGATACAGCTCCTGGATGTTTAAAATGAGCAGTAGAGACAGCTGAAGTTCATGTAGACTGTACTGTAACATTCCCAAGGAGCAAAAATATAGGCCCTCTGGCTTGGTCTGGTCAAGTATTTTTTGCAGAAGTGTGTACTGAGACCATGTTTGATCGGATATTCTGTTTTATTTTTAGTTATGGGTACTCATAGGAAAATACATGTGTATTTTTATGTTGGTTCAGTAAAAGGTCTCACACAGTACTTTAGTGTAGCTTCTTTGGATGATGATGGTGCTGCTCCAATCAAGTGAAGGCAAAAATCTGGTTAGAAGAGTAGAATGGTATCAGTGACTGCTTTTATGGGGAAATGTTTAGTCTCGTTGATTTATCTTCTACTACTGCAAATGCATATTGTTATACTGTTTGTTACACAGTTTGTTTTCCCTTACTGTGTCTCAGGAGCTGGAAACACTGAGATCCCAGTTACATGTTCAGTCCACAGAGATTAACAGACTACAGGCAGAAAGAATGGAACTACTACAAAAGATAGAAACCAATGTAAGATCTGTCTCCTTGCATATCTGATAGTCTGGTCACAAGTGTACTCTTTGTTAGTCATTCAGAAAGCACAATGCATGTTTCCATTGTTGATTTATCGCACCGTGTTCAGCATGATTATAAATCCTCTATCCACAGGCCCCAGCTACTGCATCAGGCGATCATACAATTCCCACAGCTTCCAAAAACAAAGAATTTGAAGAGAAAGTTGCAACATTATTGCAGGAAATTATGAGTTTGAAGGTCGGTTACTCTTATATTACTTTATAATTGGATAGATTTAATAATGCAATCACAAACTGCACAGATCTGTCTTGAATGCTTAAAATGATATGACGACACAACCAGATGAATTCATAAAATTACTATGGAAATTGGATGATGGGGAAAGTATTTGAGTCACAACTCGTGTTTACCGTAAAAAATTTTTTAAACAAAAGTAAAATTCCTATTTGTATTTCAGTGTGCTATAACTATACATCTCTCATACTGTGTATGTATATATATATATATATATACACAGGTAAACCCCGTTATAACGCGCCTCGTTATACCGCGATTCGGTTATAACGCGGTTTTCCCGTGGCTCCCGTTTAAAAAAATTTTTTTTTGCACACTGCACACACTGCACACACTGCACACACTGCACACACTGCACAAACTGCACACACTGCACACACTGCACACACTGCACACACTGCACACACTGCACACACTGCACACTCTCACTGCACACACTGCACACACACTGAACACTCACTGCTCATTGCTCACTGCACACACACTGCACACACACTGCTCACACACTGCACACACACTGCACACACACTGCTCACACTGACACATACAGCACACTGCGCACACACTGCTCATTGCTCACACTGACACACACAGCACACTGCACACACACTGCTCATTGCTCACACTGCACACACTGCTCATTGCTCACACTGCACACTGCACACACACTGCTCACACTGACACACACTGCACACTGCACACTGCACACACACTGCTCATTGCTCACACTGCACTGCACACACACTGCTCACACTGACACACTGCACACTGCACACTGCACACACACTGCTCATTGCTCACACTGCACACACACTGCTCACACACTGCTCACACTGACACTCACTGCTCACACTGCACACTGCACACACACTGCTCACACTGACACACACTGCACACTGCTCACACTGACACACACTGCACACACACTGCACATTGCTCACACTGCACACACACTGCTCACACTGACACACACTGCACACTGCACACACACTGCTCACTGCTCACACTGCACACACACTGCTCACACTGACACACACTGCACACACTGACACACACTGCTCACTGCTCACACGGCACTGCTCACACACTGCACACACACTGCACACACTGACACACACTGCACAAACTCACTGCACAGAGCCCTCACAATACTCTCACATGTCAGCAGCCCACCCCCCCTCACATGTCAGCAGCCCACCCCCCCCTCACATGTCAGCAGCCCACACCCCCTCACATGTCAGCAGCCCACCCCCCCCTCACATGTCAGCAGCCCACCCCCCCCCTCACATGTCAGCAGCCCACCCCCCCCTCACATGTCAGCAGCCCACCCCCCCCTCACATGTCAGCAGCCCACCCCCCCCCTCACATGTCAGCAGCCCACCCCCCCCTCACATGTCAGCAGCCCACCCCCCCCCCTCACATGTCAGCAGCCCACCCCCCCCCCCTCACATGTCAGCAGCCCACCCCCCCCTCACATGTCAGCAGCCCACCCCCCCCCTCACATGTCAGCAGCCCATCCCCCCCTCACATGTCAGCAGCCCCCCCCTCACATGTCAGCAGCCCCCTCCCCCCCTCACATGTCAGCAGCCCCCCCTCACATGTCAGCAGCCCCCCCCCCTCACATGTCAGCAGCCCCCCCCCCTCACATGTCAGCAGCCCCCCCCTCACATGTCAGCAGCCCACCCCCCTCCCTCACATGTCAGCAGCCCACCCCCCCCTCACATGTCAGCAGCCCACCCCCCCTCACATGTCAGCAGCCCACCCCCCCCCCTCACATGTCAGCAGCCCACCCCCCCCCTCACATGTCAGCAGCCCACCCCCCCCTCACATGTCAGCAGCCCACCCCCCCCTCACATGTCAGCAGCCCACCCCCCCCTCACATGTCAGCAGCCCATCCCCCCTCACATGTCAGCAGCCCCCCCCCCTCACATGTCAGCAGCCCACCCCCCCCTCACATGTCAGCAGCCCACCCCTCACATGTCAGCAGCCCCCCCCTCACATGTCAGCAGCCCCCTCCCCCCTCACATGTCAGCAGCCCCCCCCTCACATGTCAGCAGCCCCCCCCCTCACATGTCAGCAGCCCCCCCCTCACATATCAGCAGCCCCCTCCCTCACATATCAGCAGCCCACCCCCCTCCCTCACATGTCAGCAGCCCACCCCCCCCTCACATGTCAGCAGCCCACCCCCCCCTCACATGTCAGCAGCCCACCCCCCCCTCACATGTCAGCAGCCCACCAGCCCGTTTTTCACATGTCAGCAGCCCAACCCCCCCCCCCCCCCCCCTCCCTCTTGCAGCAGCAGCAGCAGCAGATCTGGCTGGGAGGACACAGACACACGTTGCCACGCACTGCAAACCCAGGAGGCTGGGAGGGAGAGGGAGGGGGGCTGGGAGGGAGAGGGAGGGGGGCTGGAGAGGGAGGGGGGCAGGTCTCTGTTTTGGGGTCACTCCTGTGCCCTGGCTGGGAGTGAGGGGGGCAGGTCTCTATGGGGGATCCACCCTCCCTGTGAGGGGCAGATGAGGCTGGACAGAGGCAGCCCCGTCCACTCCCAGAATGCTTTGCTTCTAGCAGCATCTGGCTCCGGTCCCAGCTTTCCTCCTGGGGGCTCCGTCTCCATTTTGCAGCCTCTCTGCAGCTCGGACTTGTGACCGTGAGTACACCGTGCTGCTGACATGTAACCCACCCTCCTGCACCCAGAGAGGGGCACTGCCCTGCGGGGGCATACCTCGGGGGTGGGGGGGGGGGAGGGAGAGGGAGGAGGGATGAATCGCCGCCATTTTTAAAAAACTTTTTTATTTATTTATTTAATTGACTCCCTCCCGATCAGGCGCGCGGCGGCCATTTAAAAAAAAAAAATAGCGCGACCCCGTTACTAACGCGGTGGTCTCGGGGTGGACCCCGAGGACCGCGTTATAACGGGGTTTACCTGTATATGTGTGTGTGTGTGTGTGTGTATATGTATATATATATATGTGTATATATATATATATAATATATATATTTATATATATATATTAAACACACCTCAAAGTGTGTGTGTGTGTGTCTTTTTAATAGCCTTATCTTGGAGGTTTAACATTTTCACAAGCTAAGTTGCAGCACGCTTCATACACCATTCCAGTGATGTGAGTAAGAGACTTTTTTCAATGCAAATGACATGGAATGTGGTGTTATAGTGTTCCAGGGCCCATCCCAATGAGGTCCTGCGCAGGGGGTTGCTCCTTTGCTCAGTTCCTTCAGGGAATATAGGTCCCCATTAAGGATACCACACCGCAGGATTCTTCATCATATTATTATCCCACATGGTGCTTTTTGGACTCATTTACAATTGTGTACTTACAGTAGACCTGCATTGGAGCGCAGGTTCCACACACAGAATTCTATACATTAACATTTTCACAATAGTAATTTGGCATTTTCATTATCTAAAGTGTGGCAGTTATCAATTGACAAAATGGTGATTTTAGCAAGTGCATCTCAAACTCTTTGTACCACATATTTTGTTCTGATTGTTTTTAGAAAGAGCTTAAAAGTGTGTCAGAGGAGAAGTGTTCTTTGAAACAGCAGCTAGACTCGGCCAACAGCACAGTAGCCATTTTACAAGATGAAAGGATCAAATTGCAGCATGAGGTTACAGACTCCAAGAAAGAACAGGACGACCTGCTGGTGCTTCTGGCTGATCAAGATCAGAAAATATTTGCTCTGAAGAAAAAACTCAAGGAACTTGGAGAGCCAGTAAGACATCTAAAAGATATACTGTGTACCCCTATTCCTCTGCATTTAATGTACAGCGCATCCTAACGTATGTGTGTAGCAGTTGTAGTGCATGTGCAATGTTATTGAATAGAAGAAAATAGTATACAAATTGTATTTTCTGGTCAATTAGATTATGAGGCTCATGAACTTTGAGTGGCATCTGTTATTGTGATTACTTTATCATTGGGGTGGAAAACCCCCAATTGTCAACTGAGTCTGTAGAGCGCGAGAGTGGTCCCAGGACAGAGTCCTAAGGCACGCCAACAGACATGTGACAGGGCTTAGAAGACCTAGAAATAAATACACCGAAGGAGTGATTAGAAATGTAAAAGGAGAACCAAGACAGACTTTTGTTGCGGGTATCAAAGAAGAGAAGCGTTTGCAGTAGTGGGTGATCGAACGAGTGAAAAGCAGCAGAGAGGTCAAGCTAACTTATAAGGGAAAAATACAGCAGAGGGTGCAGCAACACCAAATTAAATCAATGTAACGGCCTCATGAAAAAACAGATCTCTATTTGTTTTTGGTTTATTTGAGCAGTGCAGCATAGGGAGGTTCAGGAACAGTTTGGACTCAGCTGGGCTCTTTCTAAAGCATGCTCCCTATGCTGCACTGCTAAAATAAAGCAATGAGTAAGGGCTATCTCAGATTGTTTCATTATCCCGTTACCTTGATTTACTTTGTTACTGCTTTCTGCACTTATGTATTTTTGTGTTAATTTAGATGTGTTCGCACCCATTTTGAGAAACTGACTCTATTATTGTCTGTATTTTTCATTATTTTATTTTTTAATTAGAAGGGAGTAGGACGATTTTGAGATTTGTCATTATGTAAATCTTTGGCGACTTTGGTGAGGGCAGTGAAATTAACTAAGCAGGAATAGAAATATTCGAGAAGTTTTTGATGCAAGAGGCATCAAACTGGGGAAGGGTGACGCGGCGCTTACAGGGGCCCTGTGCTCTTCCCCACAACATTTCAATTAAATGCTCTCAAGGCCTCTTAGAAACAGAAAGAGAACAGCGCAAAAAAACCATTGTGTAGTATATTTAAATAATTTTATAAAAGGTGAAGGTGAGTATTGCACGTACATCAAAAAAAAGGGTTAATAGCAAGACATGTTAGGGACATGTTACCACTCGGCAGGCACAACAGGATGCAGGCACCAGGTATTCGACGTCCTCCCTCAGAGTGCTGGTATCTGGATGCAGAGTATACAGCTCAGCGTTGGGGAACCTTCCCGCGCCTTCACGGAGCTCACAGCAGTTGTTTTCAGGGGTAGATCGCCGCGTCTCTTCCTGGTTAGTCCACGTTGGCGTGTGACGTCATCCGGCAGCGTCTCTCGGCCGGTCGCGTCTTTAGTGCGTCACTCCTTAGCGATAGGCAATCGGGCGGTATAACAAGTCCCGGACAAGTCCCACAATGAAACGAATGTTCAAGTACAAAGCCGCAATGGGGGTATATGTAAAAAATGAGGGCGCGTTCCTTCATTTTTTACATATACCCCCATTGCGGCTTTGTACTTGAAGATTCGTTTCATTGTGGGACTTGTCCGGGACTTGTTATACCGCCCGATTGCCTATCGCTAAGGAGTGACGCACTAAAGACGCGACCGGCCGAGAGACGCTGCCGGATGACGTCACACGCCAACGTGGACTAAGCAGGAAGAGACGCGGCGATCTACCCCTGAAAACAACTGCTGTGAGCTCCGTGAAGGCGCGGGAAGGTTCCCCAACGCTGAGCTGTATACTCTGCATCCAGATACCAGCACTTTGAGGGAGGACGTCGAATACCTGGTGCCTGCATCCTGTTGTGCCTGCCGAGTGGTAACATGTCCCTAACATGTCTTGCTATTAACCCTTTTTTTTGATGTACGTGTAATACTCACCTTCACATTTTATAAAATTATTTAAATATACTACACAATGGTTTTTTTGCGCTGTTCTCTTTCTGTTTCTATGTAGCTTGGTGTTTGAACCATTCCCACTGATCAGCAGCATAAAACTTCACCTATCAGGTTGTATTGTTAACTTATTTTTAAGTCACTATTTCTAGCACAGACCACATTGAGCGCAAGTTTTTTCTGTTTTCTCTCAAGGCCTCTGTAACTCCTCTTACCTTGTCTCGGGCGGCTTCTGGCGACACGTTGTTGTGACGTCAGAAAATGCCGGAGGTAAGGGGGGGGCACGAGCAGGAGGAGGAGCAGACAAAAAAGTTTGTCTTTCCCCCCCCCACCTCCCTGAGCTAGAGGGGGAAGTATAATCAAGAGGTTTTTTTTTTTCTTTTGGAAGATAGGTGGGAGTTGCACATTAGAAAGCAGAGGGAAAGGTGCCAAAGCAAGAGGTGATGAAGATGTGTGTTAGTATCGGGAGCAAAGTGGGAGTAAGAGGTTGGATGAAGTGAGAGGGAATGTGGTTAGTGTTGCACATAGTGGGAAGAGAGGAGGCGGAAGCAGTGGTCCAGTTGGGGCGGGGGGGGAGAGAGTTACTGACTCAAAACAATAGCACTGTCTTTTTGAAGCAGGGGAGTTCCAGTTGGCTCTCCTTGTGACTTTGGGCAAGTCCGTTTTTATCTCCCCCTGCTCCTGGCATCCAAGTTAGATTTGCAAGCTCTACGAGGCAGAGGCTCATTGTGCCTGCATAATTCTATGTACAGTGCTGCGTATACGGTCAGTGCTATCTAAGACACTAATAATAATTATATAGTAGCTGAGACCATTCAGATACGGTGACAAGGAGTCTAGGGTAGCAGGGCTATTAGAAAGGAAATGCAAGGGGGATGTCTTGACGGACTTGATCTACATTTTACCTTGATGTAGTCGGCAAAGTCTGCAGAACAGTAGTGTTGATTAGCCGGAGAGAGGGCAGTGTTGAAGAAAGAAAAGAGATGTCCGGGAGAGTGTGAGATTTACTACAGAGGTGCTCAGAGGAATGAGTGTAGGCAGCGTGTACATGTTAAGTCAAGGTAAAGGGTTAGGGCTGAGAGTGTGCTGAAAAATGAGAGCATGCTGGAGAAGGAAAGGATAGTATGTATATCTTTATATAGCACCTTCCATGTACATAGCGCTTAACAGCAGTAATATACAAGACATAATAGGAATAAGCGATTCAACATAAAAGTAGACATTAGGCAAAAGGAGTCCCTGCCCCGAAGAGCTTACAATCTAAATGTATTGGCAGGGTCAGAGGTAGAGCAGAACGAAGAGAGATTAGAGTAATTTCTAGTAAATACAAGGTCCAAACAGTGGCTGTCCTTTTTTTGTACTGGAAGCAGTCTATAAGCCTCCCAGGAAAGGAAGAATTCAAAGTCCAACACAAACGTTAAAGGGGAGTATGTAGAGTTAAATGATCGATAGATTGCTGGACAAATGAAAGTGAAGGAGGAATAGAAAGTAGTACTGTACTGCTGTGCGAAGACCGAAGGAGCCCTACATATCCACTTCCACCAACAGGGCAGGGGTGTTAGATTAGAAAAGGCCACCATTTGAAATGACAGCCTGTAGTGCAGTGGCAATAGTGTGGTACTTTCCCAAACTGAGCAGTTGAACTGAGACATTTTGGAGATCAGTCTGTGACCCTTGTTAGCAGCTAAATAAATGTAGAAATGCTGGTGACTGCAGATTATTATAGCACACTGTTTAATTGCCTGCAATCCCTTCAAACAGCACTACAGTGGTGATTTCCCCCATAATAGCTCATTATAACTTATTTAACTCATTATTCATCACTTCAGGTTGAAGAAGATGATGATGACTTGGAATCTGGAGACCAAGGCGATGAAGACGACGATGATGACGACGATGAGCTTAATGATGAGGATGATGCAGTGGAAGAAAACCACTAACCACATTATTTTTGCAGAAAAAAAAAACTATTCTATTGTCATAATCTTAAAGAAAATAAAAATCTATACTGATTTCTAAATGCAGCATATAGCAGTAATGAAGGCAATGAGTGGAAGTTCACCAAAGGGACTGTTACTTAGATTTTAGAACTGTTGCCATATTTATATAAAAATGACAGGATAAATATACACAAAAAAATAACTTCTTTGGGCACACAGTAATCCCGAGTTTTATTTTACTTGTGCTTTGTTATATTGTTGTTATAGAAGTGTGCTCTGGCAGTGTTATTCATGCACCACAGTCACTGAAAACTGCCTTTCCTATTGCTAAACATTGATATGAACGCTTAATCAGGTCTCCCAACAAAAAGAACGATAATTTGCTCTTTAGCAAGCCTCTTCATCTGATGAATAGTTCTCTGCTAAATCCTTGCTTCTGCCTCACTGCAGGACTAAGGATCACCCTGTTTTACCCTAGCTAAAATCTTTATGTTGAAGAAGTTTATTGACCAAGGGCAGTATAAAAACCTACCCTGGCATTTCTTTATTTTAACTTGTCCGAATATGACTGCAGTAGACTTTGAAATGTATGTTTAGTGCCTTTACTCCTGAAACCGCTGAATTCCACATCAGTCATCCACAGTTACCATGTACTGTTTTGCTGCAAATGCGGAAGCATCGACATCTGTAATCAGGCTAGGTTTTCTTTTAGATGCGCCATAATTGTTACTTTTAAAGGGGGGGGGAGTGGGGAGAGATGAAAATGCCATGACAGCTTGTTTAAAATGTTTTGGTGATTTTGCATTTGCCATTTACATGCCACCAGTTTACTATACTCTTGAATAAAAATGAAACCGAAGATTAATATAATTTATTGGCTTATTTCAGGCCAAATAGAATTAAATATTGAATGACATTTTAAGAGAGCAAAATATGAATTACATTAATTTTATGTTTTACAAATAAAATAGATACTGCATTTACTTAATACTTACCTACTGTACGTTAGTATATTGAGTTTATTTTTTATCAGCATGTTACTTTTTAAGCTTATTCTGAATATCACATTTTCTGTAACTTTCCTTAACCCTGCAATAAATACACCATCCAGTTTCATGTTTGAGACTGAAGAGTAAAACTAATGGAAAGGATCCTAAACTACATATTGTTTCATCAGTGTTTTTCATGACCTTACTTTTGCCAAATAAGCCTTGATATCACCTTTATGCCAGTATAATGGAAATTAAAAGGTGACTTTCTTTCTTCTGCAAAGGGTGTTCAATGGCATTCGTGTTGTAGGGGAGCCTATCTGCATTTTGCTTCTTTAAAATGAATACAGTATAATAATGAAATCCACATATTAAATTGGACCAGTGAGGGCTGTTAACAGGGGAGTAATGGGATTCAATGGATAGACACATTGGTACATTTTAAGCCTTTTCTATTTAAACAAAATAGTTTTGGATACAGTGTGTATAATGTACCGCTAAAATATATGGTGCTTCATGTAAAGTTGACTGTCATAATTAAAACATCCCAAATATAGAGCGTAGTTCTCTGATTTAGCTGTACAGTAGTGTAAACCTTTTGCTGAAATAGAGGCCGGCAGCGCGTTGCAGAATGCAATCCTTTACATTTCTATATCCTAGGTAAAAAGGAACCAAACTTTGAAGTCTGTTTGTCATAGCCAGTTAAACAAAACAAAAATCTGCTACAGTGACCTTTTTCAAGAAAGCAGAATATTGTAGACCTGTACAGTAAATCCAACTAACTAGCAGCGCCATTCTGCAAACGGGGTCCTTTTTAGATGGTCCCCTGATTTTTACACTGGCAGAAGAGGGCGTTTTTAATTTAGCTTTAAAATCTGCTCAGTCACATACTGTAGTGCACAATTTCTATTTCATACAAGTAGGGGTCACATAGAACTACAGCAGTTTTCATTAATTATTGGTAGTTACAGTACATAGATGTAGCTGTCTGTTACTTTTTGCTTGCGCCAATGCCGATTTAAAAAAAATAAAATAAAAATGTACAGTAAATGTTGAATTGTAGTGTATGTTGGAGAGTTCATTGCAAAAGGAACTTAATCAGGCTAGTCTTTTGTCTTAAAGGGCTTATTTTAGTTTAACATAGAAAACAGCTTTTTTTTATTCCCTTGACTTGTAGTAGGGTCTGCCACCTGGTAACAGTACATTTCAATGTGTAGATGTGTTGCAGCAGTGAATAGAATTAAACATTCTGTGGCTGATCGCACTGGGTCTTCCAAAGTAGAATGTGGCGTCTACACATAGCAAATGGATGGTATAGAAATACATGGTGCTGACGCTGCCTTTTAATATTGTTTACCTTTTAATCAACAACTTTATTTTCACTGTTCTGTAGAGTGCTCACCTAAAATACTTTGAAAAGTAGCTGTAAAAGCAATAATTGTGTCTAGAACTACAGACTGGGACGGAATAAGGTAAACAAGTTGCATGTGGCTGGACGTGAACTAACGTGTGTGTGTTTTTTTTCCACCAAGAAGTTTAACACTTTGGGATTTTCACATATTTCAAACCTAAAATGTTATTAGATCTTAGAGCCCATCCAAGCAGCTTAATTTTTTTTATATGTTTTTAAATAAATGTAGCCTTTGATTACCTTTATTGAAAAATAATTGCTTAAGCTGCCAATCGATTTGTTCTGCTGTGAGCGATCAGCAAAAGGCTTTTTCCCAGGGTTCACTAAATGGCTGCCTTTCAGTTTCAAATCAATCCTTCAGTCAGTGTAACTCAGCAGCTACAATGTATTCTTATATTACTAAGGTAACAGGTATTGTTTTCAGTGCAATGGCTAGGATTATTGGCAACAAATGATCACAAACAGGAAAGCGTTACAAATATCTTGCACTGCTGGGGAAGTGTGCTAAAAAGCTATAGAAATCAAAAGATGCCCAGTATATTAAAACTAAAAATCCCATTAAGAGTTGAATTTTAAAATTAAAAAATGCTAGTAAGTATTACCTTATACTACAGAACTGATTTATTTAAAACAACGCATGTATGATATTGCTTGGATTGCTCCTTTAATCTTAAATTATAATAGATAAAGATAACCTGATCAAACAAATGACACACAAACATACTTTTTCGGCCTTTATCTACAAAATCATTCAACATTCAATATCCATGTGTGAAAAAGTATGTGAACCTTTAGATTCAGTACCTGGTAGAGGCACCCCCTTGAGCAACAATGACTTCAACTAAGCATTTCCTGTAACTGTTGGTCAGTCTCTCACATCGGTATCGAGGAATTTGTATCTTATTCCTCCTTACAGAACTGCTTCAAATCAGTGACATTTGAGGGCTTTGTTGTTGCATTCACAGTTCGCTTCAGGTCCTGCCACAACATTTCGATGGGATATAGGTCCGGACTTTGACTAGGCCTTTCTAAAAAGCGGAATTTCTTCTTCTGCAGCAATTGTTTTGTAGATCTGCTTTTATGTTTAAGATCATTATCTTGCTGCATAACCCACTGTCGTTTCAGCTTCCGCTCACAGACGGATGGCCTGACATT
Source organism: Ascaphus truei (assembly GCF_040206685.1). Lineage (NCBI taxonomy): Eukaryota > Metazoa > Chordata > Amphibia > Anura > Ascaphidae > Ascaphus > Ascaphus truei. Next base: position 455,552,829 of record NC_134483.1, on the reverse strand, counting down.
CTCCTCTAGAATCTTCTGATACAATGCAGAAGTCATGGTTGTGTCAATGGTGGCAAGGAAAGCAGCCCCAAACATTCACACTCCCACCACCATGCTTGAAGGTCGGGAATTAGGTTTTTCTGTTCGAACGCAGTGTTTGGTTTTCGCCAAACATGACGTTTCTCATTGAGGCCAAAAAGTTCTTCCTTTGATTATTACCTTTGTCCAGAGAACACTGTTCCAGAAGTCTTGTGATCCATCTATGTGTTCTTTGGAAAACTTCAGATGGGCAGGAATGATCTTTTTAGAGATCAGTGGTTACCCACTGGCTATCCTTCCATTAACACCATTCTTGTTCAGTCGTTTTCTGATAGTTGTTTCATGGAACATTCCACATTCCTCAAGCTCAGAGTTATCTGCAGATCCTTTGATGTTACTCTGGGGTTCTTTTTGATTTCCTGGATGATTTGCCGGTTTGTTCTTGGAGAGATTTTGGTAGTATGATTGCTCCTTGGTAGAGTGACTGGTCTTGAACTTTGCCTATTTGTCTGACAGTGGATTGGTGGAGCCCCAAAGCCTAAGAAATGTTTTTGCAACCCTTTCTAGACCGATTAGCATCAATAACTGCTTTTCTGAGTTTCTCAAATTATTTTGATTGTGGCTTGATGTGTTTTTATACACCTGTATGGTAAAGACCACGCTCACAAAGTTTCTGATCTGTATATTGGGTGGGGCCTCCCAAACTCACCACAGAAGATCTGCTTAATTAAACACCTGATTCTAATTATCTGCTTTAATTTAGCAGATAAAACTAGGGTTTCACTCACGTTTGCACATACCCTGACTCTTAATTACTCATTGTCTAATTCATACATAATTTTGTTTCAAAAGACATGGACTTCGTTAATATAAACCCTATTGGATATTTAAGAATAGACTGTTTTTTATTCAAGAAGGTTATCATAGAAAAAACCATGGGATTTCTGAAATCATTGGGGTTTTACAAACTCTTTCTCGACACTGTATAAACATAATTGTAATGGTACTTTAATTACATCTGGATGCACATTAAACTTATGGTTGTCACAATGCAGTTGGAATGTTGGAAACATGTTTACTTTAAACGATGTTTAAAACCAGAGACAGAACATAAAACACAGACAAAGCTCAGTTTTAGCACATCCAGTGAGACTCATACACGGTACAGTGCCTAAATATATATGTATAAATATCTAATAAGTAAAATGGTCTTTTAGTTTGACATTTTTGGCCAAAATTGTTGTAAGCCCCTGAGCCAACGGCACGGCAGACCACAATTCAGGGGTCCCTAACGCTAATATAAATTCTTAATAACCTGTGTAATAACAGGAACAATGATTTATAGTAAATCTGTCAATATTAGTTGCAAAGTTCTAAGTCTGACTGAAGCTTTTATTAACCTGTACATTACCAGGAAAAGCACTCTGTATTAGAGATGTCACAGCCAAACTGCAAGCAGGCATGTTCCCCTGAGTGGAAGATGCTATGGAGTGAGCCCATAACCATTTAAATGTGGGAGGGGGTGAGCTTCAATTAGGAAGGAGGTTGCCACCCTCCAATCAGCCATGACTAGCTGGACAAGAATTGTAAAACATACAGGACACCTAACAAGCTCCTATTAAACCCCCAAAATAACCACAACATATATATAAGCATATGAGTGTCACAGAGGAGTGCTACTGAGCATGGCAATATATATTTAAAACCAGAGACAGAACATAAAACATAGACAAAGCTCAGTTTTAGCACATCCAGTGAGACTCATACACGGTACAGTGCCTAAATATATATGTATAAATATCTAATAAGTAAAATGGTCTGTTGTGGTTATTTTGGGGGTTTAATAGGAACTTGTTAGGTGTCCAGTATGTTTTACTTTAAACGATGGCCTGATTGGTTAAAATGACATGTACATGAAATCTAACTTGAGACGCCTAATTCCTAGGTGTAATTTATAGAACTGTAGAAACAATGGTGATGTCCTTGAAGTAGGGGGTACTGTAGCATACTGTAAGAATATGACGATTATTGGATTTTTAGCAGCTAAAATGTTAAAATCTGAAATGCTGAATTGCGTGCAGTTACAAATATAAAGAAAGGACCTTTTATACGTTTTTAACTGGAGTTACTTACATTTCCTTAAAGTTGATATATGTTTAATTATACACAATTCAATGGACCAATGCTCCTAATGATATTACTACAGGCAAAAATAAAGGCAAGCGGTATCTACTGAAGCAGGACTTGCTAATCGTACTGCAGATTAAAAGTTGTCAGACAAGTGAGCACATTCTCTAAATCATGACACAATGCAAAATAAGTATTGTCAAATTTGCTCAATCTGTAAAATAAATAAAAGATCATCAATAATAAAACAGGATGTTAGGAAGATCGTAGAATTTCAGCAATTGGTTAACACTTCCAGTAGCCATGGCTTATTACCACACAAAGAAAGCAGCCCCCCCCCCCCCCCCACCCCCTCCGGCAAAACAAATGTATGTAATCTTTATATAGTGCCATTAATGTAGATAGCACTTCACAGCAGTAATACACGTGACATAAATAACAAATAACACAATGGGATGAAGCACTTCAGACATAAAAGCAACATTTAGGAAAAGAAGTCCCTGCCACGAAGAGCTTACAATCTAATTGGCAAGTGGGAACAACGTACAGAAACAGTAGGGAGTATGCTTCAAGGAGGTGTGTTTTAAAGCTGCAGACCAAGCAATATCCCACATGTATTTTTTTTATTTAAGAAATCAGTTCTGTCCTATGAGAAAATACTTGTAGCATTTTTTTTAAACAACTGAATTATAGTTTTGATGTATTATAATGCAAAACAGGAAGGAAAAAAGCCTCTAGAGAGGAATGTGGAGCACAGCACAAGGACGGAAAGCAGGACCAGCACATCAAGGGTTAACTAATTTATTAGTATAGGGGGGGACACCATAAAACCGGACAATCACCACTCTGACGCGTTTCGGGCTATGCCCTTTGTCGCACCTCTTTGGACGGTAGTTCTGTTTTTCTATGTATTATAATGCAACAAGCCTTTTTTGTTTCTATAGCACCCATTGACAAAGTCACACTGACTGCAGAATTCTCCTCTGCAGTCATTTAGTGAACCCCCGGGCTGAATCTTCGCTGATCAATCACAGGAGAACGGATCGATCGGTAACTTGGCTAACTATCATTGTGTGGATTGTATTGATGCACATATTAAAGGGGAGGGGAGGAATGTAAATGAAAAAAAAATTCGGGAGCATGGACTGCTGCTTTAAGGTGGGTCTTAAAGGTGCATAGAGAGGGTGATAGTCAGATATTGAGGGGAAGAGCATTGCAGAGGTGTGGGGCAGTCGGTGAGAAAGGTTTAAGATGGGAGAGGGCTTTAGACACAAAAGGGGTAGAGAGAAGACATCCTTGAGCAGTATGCAAAAGTCGGGAAGGTGTATAGCGAGAAATTAGGGCTGAGATGTTGGGAGGGGCAGAAGAGTGTAAAGCTTTAAAAGTGAAGAGGAGAATTGAGTGCGAGATGTGGGATTTGATAAGAAGCCAGGAGAGGGATTTCAGCTGGGGAAACGCTGAGACAGATCTAGGAAAGAGTAGAGTGATTCTGGCAACAGCGTTTAGGATAGATTGTTGGGGAGACAGGTGAGAGGCAGGAAGGCCGGACAGCAGGAGGTTACAGTAATTGAGATGGGAGAAAATGAGGGCTTGAGTCAGAGTTTTAGCAGTCGAGCAACAGAGGAAAGGGCTTATCTTTGTAATATTGTGGAGGAAAAAGCAACAGGTTTTAGCTACCTTTTGAAATATTTTCAAATAAAGACCTATTCACAAATACACTACTTCAACTTTATATAGTGTATGTCTTCTGTTTTTTTCTGCAGAGTATAGAGGAACAAGTAGATGAGCTTACTCGTTATTAAGGCATTTAGTCCACAGCACATTCTGTACAGGAATGTCTTTTATACAGGTTTATAAGGTTAGTTAAAGCAGCAGTTAGTGCGTCATGTTTTTATTTGGTGGGGGTTATATCACCTGAATCTCTGCAGAAAATTATCTGCTACCCTTTGACCTCTTGGGGTCCCCAATATATGACTAGTTTCTTCATGAGACAAGTATTGTTCAATATGGCCGCCGGGGTCAGCATTATCCTGGTGGACAACCAAAAGCTGCAACGTCATAATGCATAATGTTGCAGCTTTCTATTAGTGACCCTACTGCCATGTTTGTAGTCTTTTGGGTTAACACCGGCACCAAAAGCTACAAATATACCTCGGAAAGTGGGGATCCTGAGAGGTTGGGGGATCACAGATCAGCTTTGTCTCGGGTACATTTAAAATGTACATTAAAAATAAATGGGTAGTCCTGCTCTAAAGTTGTATAAACAATGGGTGCTAACTGCACAAGATTCCAAGATCCGTGTAATCATGGATATTTAGGCTGTCCTATTTACATCACTATAAATCAGTATCTCTTAAAATATATAAAGACATCATTTGACAGTGTTGGGGGTCCAAAACGGCCCCATTACTCGAGCACTTAAATTGTTATATTGATGCTGCGCTCAACCCTTTCCCATAAAAACCTGTAGGCTACAAAACAGAAGGATATGTGTCATATTTTCAAAAAAAGTCTACTGACATAAGACACATTCGGTGCTTAGAGACCTTTTATGACCTTGAATGAACAATCCCGATTGAGCGATGAATAGGTGAAATTGTGGGAACACTATAGCAACCAATGGGTTAATTTTCATTTTAAAAGCACTATTTCCCCCCTGGGTGTAATCCGGGTCATCGTGGCATCTGCGTTAACGGGACAAAAATTAAAGAGAAGGACCGTGTTTCCAGTGAAATGACTTGTGACAGTGGATGCAGATATACCACAGATCTGCCAGTGTGAGCTTCACAGGGACGTGGTCAGTTCCTGGGACCCTCTCTGGCCAGGTGGAGCTTCACAGGGACGTGGTCAGTTCCTGGGACCCTCTCTGGCCAGGTGACAGGAAGTCATTCGTATCCTTACAGATTTACAAAACAGATGATCATTCTTATCTTGCACAAACCACAATAATATAAGATATAAATGGGCGAGGAGCTGAGATACAAGGTTACATAGTAGATGAGGTTGAAAAAAGACGTATGTCTATCAAGTTCAACCTATGCTAAATTTAGACAACAGATACTTTATCCTATATCTATACCTACTTATTGATCCAGAGGAAGGTAAACAAAAAACCCCAGGTTGAACTGATATTGATTTAGGAGAGGGTGTCTGTGTAACAAATGTCAGATAATTTGTTTCCTTCTCAAAATAGCTTACAAGTCTGTCGAGACAGACATCTATGCCTGTGGTAAAATAAGCCAAGCGCAATGATTTTTCTAATATCAAGGGGACCAGGAACTCCTGAGGTTAAGGCCTTAAATTATTCTTCGTGGTCGCAGCAGCAGCAGCGTAATTGAGGTGTAGTGTGACAGTTTTTGGAGATTTATTGCTCATTTAGTGGCAGGCAAACACACAGGTACCCAGCAAGCTCTCCGAACCCCCCCCCCCCCAAATTTGCACAATATATATATGTATATATATGTATATAAGTGTCAAAAGGAGTGCTACTGGGTGTGGCTAATTGTATAAAACAAGAACCAAAGAAGTCCAGAGCAACATCCAATGTGACAAAAATACACAGTGAAATACCTATATATCTCTTGAAAATAGGGTAATTTAGTTAACCCTTTGGCCAAAGCGTGTAAGCCTGTGAGCCACTTTCAAGGCATGACCATAATATCGCAGGTCCTAACACTAACTGATTAAAATCCTTATTTACCTCTATAATTAGTGGCAGGTAAGTGAGTCACCTGGATAGCTGGATGTTATTAACCCCTTTCTCATACAAACGTCACGTGAACACTGGTAGTGGTATATGTGACAGGCTGTAAGATGTCTTCCAGTACAGAAAGATGCCTTATAACAGAAAACTGCTTAGTAAATTTGGCCCATAACCACTACAAACATGCAACTTTACTACTTATGCTAATAAATGTGTTTAAAAAAAAATCATTTATTGCCATTTGTAAATAAACATTTACAACATCCTTGACATTAGAAACCTGCTGATTTTGCTTAGTTTTGCAATCCAGAAAAGAACATAAAAATATACGTTTAAAGTGATTAGCTATCAGTTACAACCCTTACAATCACAAACTGCTGATTTAGTCTAACCTTCAAAGACAATAATAGTGTGTCTGGAAGATTGATAGATCAGGGTGACCGTAACTTTGTGAACAGTTTGTCACTTATTAGCATTATCCACAGTCTGGAAATTTGTGTTTTCATATATAAGTCCTCATTTTACTAAATCCCATACTGTGATTTTTGTTTCTGCAACAACAGATGCAAATAACTTGCTAATACACTTTAGTTGTCTCCCCTTGTCTGAAAATAATTTCTCAGTGTAGTTGAGTCCTCCATGGTTCTTTCTGGAGTGTCTGTATTCAGTAGAGTAGTTTCCATCCCTATTTGTATCATAGTTGTTTGTTGTGCTGACCTCAGAGTTGAGCTTACAAATGGTGTTCCAGATGCAGGGGTTGTCGTAGTCAATACTGGAGATTTTTTCTACCAAAAAAAGGATAATAGAATGAAGACATGTTTGTATAGGTTACTCTATAACACAAAGACCATTATACCTAGTATGTGATGCAACCATCTCATACACGGTGTATTACAAGTAGCGGCATAACTGGATGCTACATCAGATTCACATTCAGATGATAAACTCATGAGTGCACTTGTATGTCTTAAACAGGTCCCCATGTCACGTCATACAATGCTGCTAAGGATTATGGGTAATGACACGCAGAGCATACAGTGTGTCACTTTTAGGGTAATTATCCATTTTAAATATTTCTATTTCTCTATAACTTTTGCCTGTTAGATTATACAAAGTCTAGGATTAGAAAAGTAGGGGAAGAGACCCCATTCAGAAACAGCTGTTTCATCCTTTTTGTCTGTGGTTTCAAGCTTGGTTTTTAGGGTCTTATTCAATAAACCCCCCTAATCCTTTATTGTGAAGCTTGTAGTGGATGCAAACCATATACAATAAGTTTATTGTGAATTGGTTTTTTTGGGGGGGGGGGGGGTAAACTTAAAATATAAGGAAGTTAAACTTACACAGATATACCAGCGGTGATAATGAAATCCAACATTCTGAAAAAAATTAAATCCATTCCACATTAGACTAAATGTATTAAATTAAAAGATCAGCACAACTAATGAATGCTGACTGTAAATTGTAGTTATTCAGTGTATCCTATATGTTACACAAATCTAGAGCAAACCAAATATGATTACATTTATATTTCACTGTATGAACTCTCAAAACATCCAGATATTATTATATCTGCAAGAATCTCAGTGTGCGATGATTTTTTGCACACTTGTGACCGATATAAACGTTTTTTCTCAAAGATGTTGAAATACACAATATGACAAACTTACAAAAGATCACAATTCTTCCAAAGTACAGGAAGCCATTTATGAGACCGGCCCTTCCCAGACTAGCAGCGCATTTGTACAATTAGTGGAGCGCACACAGAAAATAAAACATTAACACTGTGATCACATTGAGTAAAAGGGCATAAATGGCCAGAAGTCATTTGATAAAAGCTCTGGAAATGTTACCTTGTGTGAATTGAGATGATTATTTCCATGCAGAGGATGCAATCTTCTCTTCTAGTTAATAAAGCAAACGAGAGATATTCATTCATTAACAATGCATGTACTTGTTTAGTGCTTACCTCCGTGGTTTTAAGGTGATATTACAGCCGTTATACCTTGTTGCGTTTATCAATATATAATAGATTGTAAGCTCCTTGGGGAAGGGACCTCTTTCCTACAGTCTCAGTTTGTATTAACATATATGTACCCTTTTGGCATACAGTGTTATTGTCCTCTCTCACACATTGTACTGCGCTGTGAATATGTTGGTGCCATACAGATAAAAGACATACTAATTGTATATTTTAGAAAGGCTGATTACCATTGTAAGTGGGGATTATTGTTTATAGAGCAGTAACTGTTTTGTGTAATCAGTGGTCAAAGGTGGGAGATTCACCCAGCACCAACGTGAGGTATCGCACCCTTACCCGGCGCTACCAGCCATGCAAGTCAGTGACAGTCACTGGTAGATCGGGGTGCAATACCGCACATACAGTATGCTACAAGTGAATCCAGGACAAAGGGTTATGGTACACGTGGGGTATAGAGTACCACTACTTTTTTGTTTAGAAAACATACAATTTCACTTCCCCGCCCCCCTCCTCCCCCAAAGGGATGAATTTTAGAAAGCATCTCCATTTGGCCTATTTGTATTTTGTAGATTAGGTACAGTACAACCAGTATTATTAAGACACTTCGATCACTGTCTTTAAAATAGCATTATATAAGAACATAAATAAATTGCTAACCGCTCTGAAGTAAACTTCATGGAGAATGGCTTTTATTGTGCATGGCTGATATCATATACTGCTTACTAACCAGATAGCTGCTTCTGTTACATGATAACTACACATAAAGGCAATTTTGGTGCAATGGTGGGAATTTTTGACAAATGTGTCAAAGTAATTTGCTCCAATTTGGGCCAGTGTGCACCAGCTTGTGATTTGGGGAGTGTCAGTAAGAGAAGTTGGGGAGGTGCACGTGCTATTATGTGTTATCATATTTGGGGTGTCTTTGCTTCCTTCTTTTTCCCTTATATTTTCCAGATCTGAAGTGGTGTAAGTCTAGCATTCTGCACCAGATGTAAGAAACTATTTATTAGAAATGACACAGTTCTGCTACAAAAAACTGAGCGGCGCGTCAAAATATACTTTTCTCTGTGTTGATACGCAGGCCCTGAGGTGTCTGAACCTGTGGTGAAAGGCATATTCAAACTACTGTATGTGAAAAATACTTACAGGATTACAATTCACCAGGACCATGAGGAGAGCAAAGATACACAACAGCTTCATCTGTGAGATTAGAAACCTGATAAATAAAATCTGTACAAGGTTCAGTCTGGTGTCACAGGGCTGTCAAATAATGAAATGTGTAGTCAGCCTTAAACTGTATCAGCAGAGATAGTGCTTTGGGTGTCACGATGAAGGGACTGCTGCCCTGAAACACAGACAACCTGCAATCACTCAACGTCCACTATGGATTCAGTACATTTAATGTGCGCTTGTCTGTTTCTCTATAGATATTTTGATTACACAATACATCTCATTTGAAGGCTTTGACCTGGCAAGATTTAAGCATCAGGATAAAAGTCTTTACTTTCCCCCTCCCCCCTTCCTTTTTGTTACAGATTTGGTGTGCCAAATCCCCAGAAGAAGCATAGTTTGCAAAACGCATGTCGGGCTGTAGTGGTGTCAGAGCACAGGACGTCACTCAATGTGACCTGCAGTACAGTAGGGCTATAAGAGACAGGGCCCACACTCACACGTGTGTACGACGCCTGATTTACTGTTAATCTCTGTGTAGATGCCTATTTATTTGATTTTATAAAAAGTCATTTTTTTCAATTGAGACACGATGGGAGTTTTACGTTTGAGTTTACTTTAGATTCACTAGTTAAGTATAATTTAGATTTCAAGTGGGTTTAGGGAAGTAGGGTTTGGATAGTAGTTTTATTCCGTATGTTATTTTCAATTGGCTGTGAGTAGCCATGTCAAGAGAATTTTTCTCTATTTGTAATCTAACACAAGTTTTCATAGAGCACCAACCTACTCAATAGACTTACAACAATTACACGTGTCAGAGGTGATCATTATTGGTAGAAACAGTTTATGCTCTTGTATTGTTTTGCACCACAAGGCCTATCTCGTCACTCACAGAGATCACCTTTCAAAGAGCTTTATTGTTTCAATTTGGGCCTTTTAGGGAAAACAATAATAATGGAAACATAAATGACAGAATATCAGACCTAGCTCACGGCAACAGTATTTTATTCATTGATACTTTTTTTTATAGATACACTTGCAATATCTATTCACAGATAAACAAATGGAACTTGGTTCAATAACAACTAATAATATTGAAAGGGGTCCCAGAAATATAAAGGGCTGTTATATATTATATTATAAGCAGCATGGGTGGCCATCAATCACTGCAGGCACACCCGTCAATGCCTCGCAGCGGCTGATGCAAGACACTGAGGCGCCACTTCGGAAGCTCCCACAGTAATTGACAACTGTACGACCCCCACCGAGGTGCAGTTTGAGACTTTACTAAACAAACTCTTTCCAAAAGCTTAGGAACCCACAAACTCCGCCTGGGATCCACCGTTGCCTATTTTCTTGGGCGAACACCTTGAAGAAACCTCACGAACCCCTTGGGGTTCAGAACACCATTGGTTGGGAATAACTGCTCTATCATCCACATGTCCCCTCATGCCATTGTGAACCTTAGTCCTTTTGTGGTACTGATATCAGCAGTTTCAGTCAACAGAGCACTCTGAGACCTTACACTAGACATCTCTCGCTGATTTTCCGTGAGTCTTATTGATATGGAGTCAGTCTCGCTGATTTTTGGCATAGGTAATCTCATATGGCAGGCCCATTAATTGAAGAGAGTGGTTTACTGATAAGATGCTATTACTCCACCCTGAGGCACACTCCTTCCCACAATGAGCAGCTACTTTACCTTTTATTTCAATATTACCCATTATTTGCTCCCGAGTGTAAGCTCTCATGAGCAGCGCCCTCATTACCGCCTGTATCTGTTTGTACTTGTTTATCCTTATTTGGTATGTTATTCTTTTTCTGTAATATATATCACTCTGTACCCCCTTTGTACCGCGCTGCGGAATATGTTGGCGCTTTACAAATAAAAGATAATAATAATAATCATGATTTTTGGTTAAGAATCGCAAATTTCACTCATTTATGTCCTGGCGGAGTGACATCTCGGTTGGGCCTGTTTATTGTAACCAGGCAATATGGTCTAATACTTTGGGAGCGAGCATCACTGAACTGACACAGCGATCCATTAAGTTCATTTGAAAATTAAGGATACAGGCCTACACAGAAAACGTAAATAGTGCGAGCTTAGAAAAGGCTGGATGGGAACGTTAAATGGACATTACCTTTAGTTCTTCCTTTACATTTTGATATACCTTAAAAAATAATACACAGATGTCATTTAACCTTTTCACTGCCAGAAGGTCCAGCAAAGCATTGCAAAGCATTGCTGGAAATCGGGCACTGAGCCAACTCAATGTGCTTCTCAATCATTTTTATATAGTCCCAGTATAGGACTGCTGCTTTCCTAACTCGCTGGCGGACCTCTGTTCAGAAGAGTTCCACTTCTGACATATTTTGGGTGCTTAAAATGGCTGCAGGCAGCATACGACCAACATGTCGGTTAATAAATGTGGCCTACTGTATGAAGTCTCTTTTCCTGTCTGGAAGACAGGACTCTGTCCAGCAGCACCGATCTTTCGAACTGTGTGATGTGTCTGGATGTATGACTCCCACTGTCCTACACTAAGTGACCCTCATGGTTCAGAGGAATCACTGGAGGATATTGCTGCTTTAAGAAATGTTATACAGATACAGAAATGTTATATTTATTTATAGAATAAAATTATAAAATACAAAGTGAGTTCATAGTTATAACTCAGCCTGTGTCTAGATATAAAGCTATTCATGTACTGTATGTAGGTGTGCTGTACTTCCTAAACTGTAAGTTCAACATAGAGTCTTCATGTTATAAACAACTGTTTTCATACTAGAACATATTATGCATGTTATTATACATTGCAGATCTATGAAGCACAGTATCATTAATACAGTTGTTCCTTTTCAAGAAGAAATATAATTAAAGTTGCATTACCTTGGCATGGATGAAAAATGCAAATGATTGCTGTCTGATGTTCACTGGCGATGATAGGTTCAAATCTATGTGTTGCAGTTATATTTATACTACTCTGATAAGTCTTTCAGACCACAATTTCAGTTATTATATTGGTGGTTGCTATAGTTATGTAACACTCAAGTGGTTTTACAAGAATTAATGCATCTTCCGGATCTCTAAGTTTTACAGTCTAGACAGATTTATTGCAACATAAGATAACAAATATCACTTTCTGTGACATAGAAATGAGACCCACAGATTGCTTTCAATGGGAATTCACACAATAATACTATGCTCCCTTTCTAACATGGGATTGACCTGAGGAAGGGACAAGAGACCCCTGAAACACTGTTCTTTGCTCTTTACCTTTGTGTAAGAAATTACATTTAACACTTTGCTTTCAATAAAATGCATGGCTTTGTTTTCCCCCGGTGGTGTGCTGTGCTAACCCCATTGTGATATACATTGGCATTGTTGTAATGTGGGTGGTTAGAAATTCCCCCCCTTTGGAAGTTTTTCTAGCCCCCTTAATTATCAAAAAGCATGAGTAGTGCACACCATGCATTATCAACATTTATTTAAACATAATGGCAAAGACTCCAATGTTTCGGTGCAGTGAGTACCATCTTAAAGAAGCAAACCAAGCTATATCCTACATGTGTGGTTTTTTGAAAACAACTCAGTTCTGTAGTATTAGATACAGTAATACTTAGAACATTTTATTTTTTAATTCGACTCATAAAGCCATTTTTAATGAGCTTTAAAGCATCCTTTGATTTCTATAGCAGGTTTTAGCACACCTCCCCAGCAAGATTTTTGTAACACTTTCCTGTTTGTGATCATTTGTTGCCAATATTGCCAGCAGTTTGAGCTGCAAACTGTAACAATAGATAATGTTACCTTAGTAATATAAGAATACATTGTAGCTGCTGAGTTACACGGAAGAATTCCCACGAGGAGGACGAGCAGCGGTGCACAACCACAGATGGATGGAGGCTTGGATCACTCTTAAAAAACTTTATTCAACCACCTTAGACAAGACAATAACAATGATCATCCAGGAGCAGGAGAGAACCCTGTAACGCGTTTCACGCAATCGCGCTTTGCTCCAGGTTACAACGGCCCCTAGCCTGGTTAGATCCGCCCCTACATCACGGAGGTGATTGTACCGGCAGGTGTTCTCGGAAAACATCTTGGGATCTGTGTTTTTAACCACAATTGGAGTTAAATTCATCCATGATTATACCATTCACATTGGCATAAACTACTATTAGGACATACTTGAAAACGAGAGGTAACTCTCAACGTATTACTTCCTGGTAAAATATTTTTATAAATAAATAAATAAAATAAAATTATTTTATTATCAATTAGCATCAGATTGCTGGAGAGAAGATACATATGCTTTCCACTCAAACCTATTGTTTTCGTTTTCTGAAGCACTGATGCCGGCGTCTTCTCTGGAAGTTGCTATAGTTGCTGAGTTAAACTGACTGCAGAATTGATTGAAACGGAAAGACAGACATTTAGTGAACCCTGGAAGGCAGGATATTTGATGATCAATTATTGGAGAACTAATAGTTTGGCAGTTTAGGTAATTCATTTTGAATAAAGGTAATGAAATGTTGCATATATTAAAACAAAACAAATATTTTTTTTGTGCAGCTTGGATTGCCTCTTCAAGACATGTACTAACTGGGCTGTAACTAAGGGCCCGACCTTTCAGAGGCTCCACAAATACTCTGGCCGAAAATTTCATTTAACATGTGTATTTCCAACAAAATGCAGCAAATGCTACTTAATTTTCATTATTAAAAATAGGTTTTTTTTTGGTGTGATTACAACAGTATATTGGTTTTCATTTTATATAGCCTAATTTTTAAAAAAAAATGTTTTTTTTTTTTTTTTTTTAAAGATAATGTTTCTACACTTTTTTTGGAACAGGTACTTTAACTGATTTGTCGGAAATGCATTAAAAAAATAACACACAACAAAAAACTATTCCCGCATGACAAACTGGGGGCAACATTTCCTAACAGTGAAATTGCGTTACGAATGTTCCTATCACTGACGGCCACAAACTGCGAAGGCGAAGGATCTTTTTCCGTGTTGAAATTGATTAAGAATGAGCTCTGCAGTTGCTGCTTCAACCCACATGTAACGCTCGTTCCTTGATAACAATTGAATCAGATATACTTCTTAAAATCAAATGTAATAATGTTATTTGTGACTTTGTGAATAAAACAGAGACACACGTAGATAGATAAAATGTTTGTGTTTGCTGTAATATTTGTAGAATTTCAATAAAAGTTATTAAATGTTGTTCAATAAAAACATACTGTATTTGTATTTAAATGTGACCTTTGTGGGTGGCGCCCTCAATTTACACTTAGCCCAGGGTCCCAAAAAGTCTGAAGGTGGCTTTGGGTCAACCGGGTTCCAACAGAATACTATCTGTGGACTATCCAGCTCTCACTGGGATTTGTGTGTTTTTATTATACACCATTTAACTCTCTCTCTCTCTCTCTCTCTCTCTCGCTCTCGCTCTCGCTCTCGCTCTCGCTCTCGCTCTCGCTCTCGCTCTCGCTCTCTCCCCCCAAAGGGTGGCTGATTACCCTCACTGATCCATGTATCAAATAGGAGTAAAAGCATTCTAACCTATAAAATAAAATAATAAACTTTAATAGTATTTACAACGCCGAAATAAGTGAGCATATAATACATTGTGAAATCTAAAAATGGATTAAAAATCCCCAGAGTTGGGGAAACAAGGTTCAGAAGTTGAGACCAGGGCTAATAAAGTCAAAACCTTAATTAGGTATATACTGGTGTGTATATGTGCCCCTAGATGAAAAGACTATATTAATATATAAGCCATAGAGAGATTCAAGGAGGGACATATGGTTGTGTGCAACAAAAGGTAGTTGGAATAGTACATATATGGAGTATGCAAATGCCAGGCGGCAACACAAATGTTGCAGAGTAGTGCCTCAATAAGTAGGGAGGTCACAGAGCATGTATACTAGTATAGTACAACAATGCGCCGGCATAGACAGCCGAAAATGTAATGCCAAATACAACCGTATGTCCTCGCATCTCCCAGCGCCTATCTGCTTCCAACCACCATCCCGCTTGTGGGCGTCACTAGCATGACATCACCACGTCCCGACGCACGTTTCGCTCGATGTGTCGTGCTTCTTCAGGGGGAAGAGTCTTAGATGTTATCATGACAAGTAAAATATACCCTGTGGTATAGGAGGAGCCAAAGTTATCAGCCTGTTAGAAGGTGCCTGGAGGAGACAGTGTTGTCCCAGGCACCCAGCAACAACAAACAAGGTCTGGAAGATGTTGATATTGTCGTTCATAATAAATAGAAAAGGAGCATAGTAACCTTTAGCAAAGTAGACAGGATTCTCCAAAAATATTCACTAGCGAAGGACAACTTAGAGGAAAAAACAACGGAGTGACCACAATCAAAACACAATAAAAGGGATGAATATATTTCCAGAGTTCCAATATATGATAATGAGCATTAAGTGTATACAGATAGATAGACGGTACATACTATAATAATGCTCCTAGTAAGAGAGGTATATCCATAACTCCATTGATCAAAGTAGAGTAATTGATTAATGAGGCATAGAGTGCTAATGTACAAGATACAGAGTGATATGTAGAGTTCAGTGGGGATTTGCTGATGGAATGAACAGTATGGTAAAATGCACGTACATATATACATACACGTGAATATATATATATTCACAGTGCTTCTCCGTGTAGGGAGCATGCAGCTGGTGAAAACATTGGCCTTACATTTATACATATACACACACACACACACACATATACAGTATACACACACTGAACCATGCACATAAAACAAATAATTAAAAAAAATATATATATATGATGATATTTAGAGGTATCAGTACCGTGTTAGCCGAGCTTCAATAATCAAAAAATAAATAGATGATACCGTTCTGTGGCTAACTAAATGCTTTTATTTGTGCGAGCTTTCGAGATACAGTGATCTCTTCTTCCGGCGATGTTACAATGAATGAAGCAAGCAAAAGGTATACTTAAAAACAGTGTCTATTGGAATGTTATCTGTGCTAGTCCTTCACCCGGTGTGGATGTGATTTACGGCTAGAGGTGTTAAATGGTTCCTGAAAGTAAGTGATGTAAGAATGTGTGTGTGTGTATCTGTGTAAATATAAATGAATGGAGAGCCCACAGTGTATACAGAGCTTTACAAAAGCTGTGTGTGGAGTGGGAGTTAATATACATGGTGTGGGTGGGTGTGGAAATGTGAGAGATTGTAGCATAACTGAAAGTGTGTGTGGATACTATGTGGTCCCTATTGGTGTACAGGGATGGAAAAACAAGGAGTATTAGTATGTATAAGAGACAGCTGTGTGTGCATACATATAGCAGATATAACGGAGTCGCGAAAAAATAAATGGCTGCTGCATAAAAATTTTTTTTTTAAATGGCCGCTGCGCGCCCGATCGGGAGGGAGTAA
The DNA here is from genome assembly GCF_040206685.1 of Ascaphus truei. Taxonomy (NCBI): domain Eukaryota; kingdom Metazoa; phylum Chordata; class Amphibia; order Anura; family Ascaphidae; genus Ascaphus; species Ascaphus truei. The sequence continues at coordinate 455,536,397 of NC_134483.1, read as the reverse complement.
GGAGGGAAGGAAGGAAGGAAGAGGTGGCCGGAAGCCCTACACGTCCCCTAGCAGTGGCCCTTCGAGTCCAGCCGTAACCTGCTCCTTACCTCCCACCACCGGCATACATCCCCCTCCACCGGCATCCACTTCCCCCCCCCCCGAGGCCTCCACAACTTAACGGCCCTCCGCGGCATAATCAGTTTTGGGCCTCGCCCAAGCGGCCCTCCGTGTCCCAGCCTGCTCCTCACTCACCCTCCTCCAGACACCCCCCTCCTCCCAACACCCCCCCCTCCTCCCAATCCCCCCTCCTCCCGACAAGCCGCCCTCCTCCCCGACACCCCCCCCCTCCTCCAGACACCCCCCTCCTCCCGACACCACCCCTCCTCCTGATGCCAGCTCCGCTCCGATCTCCAAAGGTAGGGAGGGGGTGTGGGCGGTGTGAGTGTGGTGTAGTGTGCTGTGAGAGTGTGCTGTGAGAGTGTGCTGTGAGAGAGTGCTGTGAGTGCTGTGTGCTGTGAGTGCTGTGTGCTGTGTGCTGTGAGTGTGTGCTGATAGTGTGCAGTGAGAGTGTGAGTGTGTGCTGTGAGCAGTGTGCAGTGAGTGCTGGTAGTGTGTGCAGTGAGAGTGTGTGCAGTGTGCAGTGTGAGTGTGTGCAGTGAGCAGTGTGCTGAGTGTGCTGTGAGTGTGCTTTGAGTGCTGTGTGCTGGTAGTGTGTGCTGGTAGTGTGCAGTGAGTGTGTGCAGTGTGCAGTGAGTGCTGGTAGTGTGTGCAGTGAGAGTGTGTGCAGTGTGCAGTGAGTGCTGGGAGTGTGTGCAGTGTGCAGTGAGTGCTGGGAGTGTGTGCAGTGAGAGTGTGCTGGGAGTGTGTGCAGTGTTCAGTGAGTAGTGAGAGTGTGTGCAGTGTGCAGTGAGTGCTGGTAGTGTGTGCAGTGAGTGTGTGTGCAGTGTGCTGTGAGCAGTGTGCAGTGAGTGCTGGCAGTGTGTGCAGTGTGTGTGCTGAGAGTGTGTGCAGTGTGCAGTATGCAATGAGTGCTGGGAGTGTGTGCAGTGTGCAGTGTGCAGTGTGCAGTGAGAGTGTATGTAGGTAGTGTGTGCTGGTAGTGGCAGTGTGAAAAAAAATGTAAAAAAAAAATTTTAAAAAACGGGAGCCACGTGAAAACCGCGTTATAACGGGTCGCACTATAACGGGGTTTAGCTGTATATATATATATGCATACAATGTATGGGTATGTATATATATATATATATATTGGTGGAAATGCATTTGCTGAATGCCCAGATGAAGGAACAGACTCCTCATCGATCAGCGTTGTTGATATAGTATTGAACCACAAACTTCAGGAAACTGGCTTCACCAAGGAGTCTTACAAACAGATGTATACATATATACAATGGTGAATTAATATAACTCCAGTGAGTGATTTCTTTATAGTGTAAAGTGTATAGTTAACAACAAAATAACAGTGATATTGGAATGTGATCCATCATGTTCCATCATAGCGTTAACTTCACAGAAATGAGAAATATATAAACCCCTCATTCATACCTTGAGGGGTAAGTGTCCCTAGAGTATATATCCATCTACACTCTCTGTAGCAATTTACGGTCCCAGTCTCCCCTACGGGGGGCCCAGGGAACGTGTTCTATGCCCATAAAGCTCAAAGCCTTTGTGTCCCCATAGTGCATCTCATTGATCCAGGGATTAATCCGATTGCCAATTCTTGGAGTCAGGAAGGAATTAATTTCTCCCCTTAATGGGGTTTTTTGTTTGCCTTCCTCTGGATCAATAAGTAAGTCTAGATATAGGATAAAGTATCTGTTGTCTAAATTTAGCATAGGTTGAACTTGATGGACCTACGTCTTTTTTCAACCTCATCTACTATGTAACTATGTAACTATGTAACGTGGCGAGCAACAGGAGTATCTCTGTTATTACGAACAGATCCAAGGTGTTCAAGGATCTGTATCTTCAACTGTTTGTGTGCTTCCCCCATGTATTGTTTCTTACATTTACAGGTAATGAGATAGACCACACCAGTAGTGAGGCAATGAATAAATGTTTTGATGAGAAAAGTTACTTGTTTGTTTGAGTCAGAGAAATTGGTTGCTGTTACCATCGATGTTCAAGCCTTGCAACGTACGCAAGAGAATGATCCACTTGTTTTTGGTCCAAGACAGGTTCTATTGGGCACATCCTCATGATGGCTATGCACAAGTATGTCTTTTAAATTCCTTGATCGTCTGCTGACCATATTTGGTGAGGAATTAAAAACTTGTGCTAAATCGCTATCTTGCACAAGGATGCACATGGTGGTATTTCTCTACTCGTCTACATGTATTGTAATATAAATAAAATAGATACCCAATGGGTAACTAAACCCAACTGCAATTTATTGACTGAGTAAGACAGGTCAGGGGGTTCTAGAGGAGGGGGAAATGCTGCGACATTAGAGTAGAAACTAAAACAAGGTTTTACCCTGTTTTCAGTTCAGGCCTAGCACCCATATCTGTGCAGTAGGCTAAATTAGTCCAGATCAGGGAAGTCTAGGGGGTCCATAATTCCACAATCCAGACACGCTAAACTCTACCAAACTTAATTAAATTCTGTAAACATCCAATATGACTTGGTACTTGCCTTATATATTGGTGAATGTGTTTGTATTCAGAAACCGGCATAAACAACACAATACATAGTCTTTAGAATGTTATAAAAAGCTACATATTATGATTTTTTTGCCCTCTAGTACAAGAATTCATACTTCGTTAAAACAATAATTAGACAAATAATAAGGGAAGATCAGTCACAAGAAAGATGATGTTTATTACGGGGTAATTTAACAAGCTGTAGAGATATTAGCTTGATAAGCCTATTTTCTGGAAGCTTTATAGCAATATTTCTAACGTGATAACAACTTCAATAAATAGCATTGACAGAAATAAAGAATTGCTGAGCAGAGTACATTCCCACATAAGATGAGGGACTGTTATTGGGAGGAGAAATGACCATCAACTTTGCATAAACCCCCATAATTCTACATGTTTAAAATGCATCACTAGAGGCAATCTTTTAACATTCTCTGGGCACAGTTTCATTAATTATATATATCATTTTCTAACATTCTCCCATGTTTAATCTACAATACACATCCGTAGAGTGGTAAGAAACAAAATTATAGCATAAACTAATTATTACTGGCATGGTGCACATTGAAAATATCTTGTGGTTAAAGCGGGGGAGGTTGTGGGAGATTGCCCTGTATAAGAGTGTTGTCTTGGAGTGAGAAATAATAAGTGGGTTATGCAGCTGTCTGTGAGAGAGTTGTATATTATATTAATTAACTAAAAGACAGACGTGAGAAAAAAATCAAAGGAGAGATCAGAGCTTGAGAAAGGTCTACACGCTGAAGCCACTGATTGAAGAGACGTGAGCAGGAACCAAAGTATTTCAAAAATGACTTTACGGGAAGGGAATTAAATGGGGGTGTGTGAGTAGGAACAGGATATAGTGATTTATCTTGAAAACAAACAAAAAAAAACAGCTCTTGAATGGAACAGATACTGTAAAATATGATGACAAAAGGGATGAGTAAGTGAAATTGCTAAGATCTTGTCAAGGGCAAAGGTACAAAGGGAAGGTGTGGAGGAGGTTTAAAAAGTTAATCCTGACCGGCAAAAATATTTAGAGAGTTAAATATAGATTAACATTCAAATCTCAAAACACGTGTTGGTACCAGACAGTGTCTAGGAAGAATGTGGTTATCAATAGAACAGGTACAGAACAGGCTAGAAATAGAACACAGCCCTTTCTATCTGTAAATGGGACGATCGTAGCTTAATAAAAATAACCTGGAATTATATACATTTAGAAAGAATTTTCACTTGTCCAGATACAACTTACTGCTTAGTTGTTGATGATAAGTTTGGTAGAGCATGTGTGGCTTTGTGGATGAGCTCCAAATATCTTATTTGTGTTAAAGATCAGCTTTTGTGTACTTTGGAATTTATTCATTTCAGTCCAGAGAGGCCAATTGTAAAGGCAGTTTTCTGCAAATCCATAGATTATATATTAGGTTCTATTGGCATTTAGTCTTCTCTTGTAGCATGAGGACTGTTAATTGGCAATATACAAAACAGATTGGAGTGTGAATAATATTTGTTTTGGGATTTCACATAGATTGTGAAATTGGCATGCTACATCCTACGAAACTGTGACAAAACACTGAAATTATCTTATTGGTTCAGTAAAACCGTAAGAATAAGAATATTCTGTTTCTTCCCTTGTACATTTGCAATTATTTGCACATATTTAATTTGAGACTAACGTTTGGTAAAAGGGATATCTTTATAGGCTTTAAAAAAAATACAAGCAAAAGACTATTCAAATACAATTTCCGGCAGTTGTTGCTTTTATTTTTTTTAATTTTTTTGTGTGTTTAAACAGTTTCCCCCCTATGTCTAACAGCTACTCCCCATCTGTTTCTGCTCTAGTTTGGAAGGAAAAAAAAGTTGCTGGTAAAACACTGCATTATAGTGCTAACTTCTTATTTAGACAAAGGCTTAATATTATGTGTGGGGTCTTCCTCAGATGTTAGTTGTTAAGTAGTAAACAATCTGGTATATCACTTACTGGATCCTGTTTATTTTCTGAGGGTTGATGCGACATAGAAGACTCGTGCAGTGTATCCATACGTGCTTCCGTTGCTAGCTTTCCTGTGGGAATGTCATGTTTTAAAGGAAATGCACCTGGCTTACTCTTATCTGCGTTTGTTGCTATGTCAGATATATATTTTTGCCTATTTGGAAAACATGTTAATATTCTCAACATTTTCCCCGTGATTTCTTTCAACCTCCCACCATTCTCCATTCCTGCATGATGGGATCCGCGTTCCTGGACATGTATTGATGGCATCCCAGGTTTTTCAGATGTAATGAAGGTTTTCCTTTGAAAACGTGATTCTTCTTGATCGGGGGCTAGGTAATTATCTGCATCCCCTCTGGTACTGCATGGTTTTGTAGCCAACACATTAAAACCACTACATGGGAATCCTGAATTGGGCTCATCACAAATTTGTGTTGCACAAGGCCCAGGCACATGTTCAGTGTTATTAGAAATATTGCAGCTAGGCTTAATAGCATTGTTGTTCTGGTCACAACTAATTTTTGGCCCATCCATTACATTTCTGGTATGTTGTCTGTGAGTTCTGTCCAGATATGGCACCCCTTCATTATATTCCTTTAATGTTACTCTGAAATCATGAGCGCTATCCAAATGCCCTGACGGGTATCCTTGTTCCCCATGACTACAGTGCACATTGTGTACAAAAGGGTAAGTCATTCCTCTCATTGTCATTGGATCAGCTTCTGAAACAGGTACATTACTAACATAATGTCTTAAAGTGTTCAATACACCCCCATAGTCCGTTCCTGTCTCTCGTTGATGTGGGGAATATATTCTCATACCTGAAGGATAACTATCATAGTTTGAGTTTTCATTCTGAGTTGATGGAAGCTCATCTGGATTGTAGCCCCAAGAATGTATTTCAGAATAGGGCGATAGTTGTAAATGAGCGGGGGTATTGTGTACAAGATGCAGCTCATCTCCAGGAAGGTATTGCCCAGTGCTCTCTATTGGATCAAATGGTCTATTTGTACTATAGGGTGTATTTTTGTTTAGGATTTGGGAATCAGCTTCATAACCTGTTAAATATCCATTCTGATCCCAGGAGTTTACCACTTTATGTGAGCTCATGGGGGTGTGTTTCATCTCATGCAAAGGTCCATTAGCAGGAAACTGTGATCTTTGTGCATGCTTGGATTGGTCCTGATTTGAAAATGACAAATATATTTTTTGACCCAGGGGAGCACTATCATTAGTAATATATAGTTCCCGCCTATTTTGACCTGCTGAAGTAATGTGTGTATCCCTTGGTGGACCCAGTAGATCATATGACTGAGAATGTGGATTTTCATAGTGGGTTGTTGCAAAGTCTATTCTATTATTCAAAGAATGCGGCATACTCCTGGTCTGACCATATAATTCACTTTCAGGATAATTGCTCATTTCTCTTGGGCTTAATGAGTTATACTGTGGGCTTCCCTGTTGTTCTGTTGCACTATTCAATGAATGACCCGGACTTTGCTTTGGATTGTTATCAGTATACATTGGAATGTTACCTGATGGAATAGGACTTACTACATAAATAGTTTCCTGTTGCTGTCCAGAATTTACTGTACCCATATCGGAATTACTTCGTCTATTGTTCCATGTGCTACTTCTATCGAAAGGTCTTACTTCTCCTTGAGAAAATGTTGCATCTTCTGGGTGTTGCAGAATTTCCCTTTGAGTCAACGGATCTTCACTTCTTAGAAGAACATTGTCGTTGTGACTTATAGGGGTAACTACGGTATTATGGATATTACTTTTTTGATCTGCTCCATTATTTTGAGGGTCAAATGGAATTTTCTGACGGCTTGAGAATATGCCACTGGGAATGTTTTGGCCTGGATTTTCAATAACTCTGTGTCTATTATAGACTGGAAAATATTCATTTGTATTAACTCTTTGTACACTGGACCTGTGAGTGAGGTGATTGCGTTGTGGGCGGACAATGATTAATCTGTGGTTAGGTAAATTATTTCTATTATTCAGCAAACTTGAATGTCCTCTTCCTTGATCATTTTCCTGCTGTTTTGAGAAGTCTCCATTCTTTAGCACATTCTTTGCACTATATTGCTGTAGACCTTCATTTCTAGTTTTACTAAACCTGGTATCTTGTGACATACCCCTTGCTTCACTAAGATGACTATTCATTATGTTTCCTCTGGGCACAATAGTTCTGCCTGGAAAATTGTCTCCATAAGTGGATGGAGTTTCTCTAAAGTAACCATTGTTTTCAGAAAAATGACTGTTTACAAATTGTGCTTGACCTCTTACGTGCTCATGTGGATGGGTATTGTATGGAAATGAATGGTCTCCACGGCCTAATATAATTTTGTCAACTGTGTAATACTTCTGTTGGGGGTTATGTTGGGGGTCACTTGGAATAGTCTCTTGATCACCAGATTTAACATGGTGGTGTGATGGATTAGATGCCCCATGAATCATGTTTATGTCTCTAGTTTGAATGCTTGGAGTCATGATAACTACAGCTGCACCGGTTACATTTTGTCCATCTACCTTGACACTTGGACTCTGTGAGTTTTCTCCAGCCAGATTTTCATTGTGTGCTGTGTTGTTTCCATGATTTTGGTCAACTGTTGTTGAATTGGTGTTTGCCATTGTTGCATTGCTTGCAGACTCAGTCACTGGGCTCTCGGCTTTTGGTGACTCTTTTTCAGGGTTAGCAGCTTCTTCATTTTCATTCATTTCCTCAGAATTATAAGGCGGTCTACCTCCAAATCCAAAATATCCAAAGTAATTGCCCTGTCAGAAATTGGGAAAATATAACATTTTTAGCAGTAGCTAATAATTTTAGATATAGTTAATAGTCTTTGAATATGAATAATTTGGCCATAAAAAAGTAATGTTAATGACTTAAACAACATTCTAAATGTATTTAACATTGTGGGAAATATTTTCAATAGGAAAATATTTAGATTATGTATGCTTATAAAGCAGAAAAGGTAGAGGCTTCTTAAGATAAATCAACATTTCTTTAGAACGAAGATGGGGCCAAGGTTTGTCTATAAAAGTAGTGACACTATAAGGTTATAAATAAAAAAAGTAGTGGTACTCTGTAGTACTCCTCCCAGTACCATCACATTTCTACCACTATGTTTCATTTAATAACCTATGCATGGAGAACACTCAGCATTAAAATAACACACTAAATTATAGACAGAAATATTTTCAAAAATCTATAACACATGTTGTAACCGGGTGGATCCTGTCAGGATGGTGTGTCAGAAAGTGAGACAGGGCAGCATGTTTACATAGCCTGATACAGCAGCGAGGAGGTTAATTATAAAGCAGGGTGTCTTAATTGATCTTCTCAGCTGCCTCATTAGCATACTTAAAAAACCCTGCAGGGGTGACTGCAGGAATAACTCTGATCCTGGAAGCTGAGTGCACCTGGACCGCACAAGAGGGACCACGCTGCACAACAGTCTGATCCCCTACGGCCGTATACCGGTAGGAGGAAGCCATGGTCTCAGAAGGTAAACCTTACACCACACTGAACTCTGTTTTATTGTTGGCAAGGGGCTTAGCCCTCTGACCCACAGATAAGGACTAAAGGTTTGGTGTTAGTCAGAGCTCCAGGTGGAGCTAAGTATGTTTATTTTGGTTTGCACCTTATGTGCTGAATCAAAACATTATGTTATGTTGTTAAAGCTTTGGGCAAAATAAAAGCCTACATTTGTTTTCCTGTTTTCAACTCTGCCCACATCTACTGCATATGGTGTTTGAAGTGGGATGAGAGGCGGCCCTTGGATATTAGAAGATCCACAGAGACTGCCAGGGGAAAAAAATTCTCTCCTTTTTTTTACAACAGTTCCTGCAAGAGCTTTAGCAACAGGAGTGAAAATGGAGGAACCACATGCAGAGATGACCAGAAATAAAGAGCTACAGATCAAGGCATAATACGAAAGTACACTGCATTGGATAGAGCCCCAAATGCTAGTCTGACTGAGGGGCCTGCTACAGATGGTGACCATCAAAAGGTACTGATTCTGTTAAGAAATTCTACTTTATTGCATGTGTGCGGGGGGGGGGGGGGGGGTGGGGAACCCACATGTGTTTTTGAAATGGCCGTTTAGCAAAAATAAAAAGTCTACAGAGATGCCTGTGGGAGCTACAAACTCTGCAAGTGAAGTCTACCTCACCTTATGACTGCCAGCTGTAGTTCTAGCATATTCAGAGAGTACTGATGCAATAGCGCCTTCCGAGGTCAGTGTGAAGAATACATCAGAAAGTGCCAGAATAGAGGTTAAAATGTGTTTTTTTTTTCGGTAATGAACCCGGCCACACGAAAGAGTGTCTCTTCAGTCCCTTTGATCATGATATCTCTTACATGGTCCTAGAAACGAGATGCACCAGCGAAACGCCCCTAAGATGCTGGGGTTGCCTGGACCCTGGACATGAAAGTCGTCAGCAAGGGCAGTACCAACTGAATGCCAAATATCTCTGCCTACTACTGCAGCTGCAAGAAAAGCATGGTGGTGCAGTGAAACTTCAGAAGTTGCAACCAAAGAAGGGGACCTCAATATCTCTGATGTACCAGAGTCTTCCAAAGTCAGAGGAAGAGAAAGAAAATAAGTTCTCAGCTTACCGTGGAAGTTGCACACACATCCGCAGATGACCCTGCAACATCAGAAGTGGGCCGAGATGTCCTGCAGCCTAGAGTAACTTGTGGATTCATCCAGGGAATGGTGGAATCTCCAGAGGGCCAAAGGCAGAAGTCGTGCCCCCCAAAGAAGTGTCTTTCCAGTTCTGACAGTGAGAAACCCTCAACAAACAGTACCAGGGAAGCAGAGCCAGAACAAATAAGTGACGATCCCTTGACGAACTACTGCAAAATGCCAGACCATGACTGTTATCTCCTCAGTGAATGATTGGAACAGATGATAGAAGATACTGCTGAGCTACAGAGAGCTGTGTCTGGGACATTGGAGAAGACAGATCCTCTCTTACGGACTGACTTGGAGGACCTGAGGAATGATCTAGAGATGGCAAACGCTATTATTACAGACATGGTCAATAAACAGAGCCGTTCTAATTAAGTTATTGCTGACTAGAATTATGATGAAGCTCAGGAATAGCTGAAAGTCTCTCTAAAAAAGGCCCTCAGTCTCAGTATAGAGTTTGAACTCTCTCAGGAGTCTCACAGTCTCAGTACAGAGCTGTGACTCTCTCAATAGGAGTTTTGAATTCTCAGTGCAGACCTGGGAGTCTTTCAGAAAGATATTCACAATCTCGGTAAAGAGCTGGAAGTCTCTCAGAAAGAGGATAATACTCACAGCATAGACCTGGATGTCTTTCGCCAGGAGGTCAGAGGTCTCAGCACAGAACAGGAAATCTCTCAAAAGGAATTTCAGAGTCTCGGTGCAGAACTGGAAGTCTCTCAGAAAGAGCTTCAAATTCTCAACACAGAGATAGAAGTCTTGTACTAGGAGTTCTGAAGTCTCAGCACAGAAGAGTGTAAATGGAAGTATAACTACAAGATGGTCCTCAGTGTTTGAGAGACTGTAAAAAGAGAGAATGGAAACCTAAAAGAGGAGGTTTCAAATCTGACTGATCAAGTCAGTGAAGGAAATGAGAAGCTGCACGAAGTAATAAAGGTATAGAATCAAATGGAACAAGAAAAGTTGGAAGTGCAGTTAACCCTGAAAGAAACAGAGGGTACCTTGAAGCAGGAAAGAGGCCAATCCCTTTGTTTCCAGTAGAACTTTCTCAGATCAGAGCAGACTCTGAAAGAAAGAAGATAAAGCATTCTAACACTCCAGAAATACTATAGAGCTCTTATCCAAAGAAGGTTGGAGAGAGAAAGTTATCTGCGCAAACGCTGTGCGACAGTCGTCATATAGGCTGCCTATGGAGGAAGGAAAGTTTGTCAGCTTTATCGTCAGAAGAAAGCAGCCTGCCTTCTCCAGTCCATATGGAGAATGCATTGACAACGAAAGAGGTATGAACATTTGAAGCAAAGTGTAATTGTGGTCCAGTCAAATGTTAGGAAATATCTGCAACAAAGATGCTACAGGAAAATTAGGGAAGCTGCTTGTGTGATTCAGTCTAGATATAGGTCCTATGTCACAACCAAGCAAGCTGTGCGTTGCCATAAGTGCATCTGCAATGCCGTCTCAGTGCTGCAATCAGCTTTTCGCAAAATCCAGGAAAGAAGAAAAGAATTACGACTGAAAAAGTGCAATACAAATCATGGCATGATACCGTGCCCACGTGGCCCAAACCAGATTCCTCACGATTAAAACAGCCTCTATAAAGATTCCGTCTTTGGCTAGAATGAGAAAGAACTGTATCTGTGATCACGCCCCTAGGGATGAAACACTAGTTGTCCACTCATCTTTGCAAGGGAAAAAGGCACAAGACTAGAGGTTGCCAACTGCAAAAAAGAGAGGCCACAGGTAACGGTTAGGTGTGAGGAGAACTACAGAAAGAGTGATGTACTGTACTGGAATTTAAGGATCCTGAACCAAACGCAAATGACCTCTCTACTGATCAGGCTTTTTATGTATAAGCCGTGATGGATGAAGAAACTGTAGACCAGGGTCCCCTGGTATTGAAGGTGCTTCAAGACGGTGCTATTGTAGTAGATATACCCCGCCAGACCTCACTTTGGACTTCTCCACACACTGGAGAAGCAGACAGGCTGGATAAATTAATGCATCAAGAAAGAGAGGCCCAAGACTATAAGTCTGCCAACTGCCAAACAGAGATGCCATGGGGGTCATTCAGAGTTGATGAAAACTCCACCAAGGTTGTGCTGCCCGAGATCAATGATGCTGAGCCAGACAGAGATGGTCATCCTAGTTTCAGGGAAGAAAAGATTGCACGACATGTGAAACTCGTTGCCAAGCGAGCAAAAGAAGAGATGGTAAAATGGAAAAATACCTTGAGCGAGAAGTCCTCCGCAGGGTTGAGGAACCTAAGCATATCGTGGAAAAGCTGGGATTTGAAAAAGTCCAGCCATTCTCTCTAGGGTTAGGGCTGAAGAGAGAGTAGAGGGAGGGGCGAGCTAGGGGCGAGCTCTAGCTACCACAAACAGGGGAGGAGTGTAATAGAGTGAATCCCCTGTAAGATATTGAGTCAGGTAAAATCTGTTTACATAGCCTGATACAGCACTGAAGAGGTTAATTCTAGAGCAGGGTGCCTTCATTGATCTGCACAGCGGCCTCATTAGCAGACTTTAAAAACCCTGCAGTAGTGACTGAGCGCATCTGGGCCGCACAAGAGGAATCATTTATCAATTTCATTAGGATCACTTGAGTAAGAAAATTATATTTGCAATAATATATTACTTCCATCCAAATGTGGTTTTTTTTCTATTTTGTCGGATAATTTGCCCTGCTGGAATTAGTTAATTCTCAAATTATTCGTCAATCAGTTTGATAGTGTAGCCGAGCCCCCTCTTACCTCAGGTGTGGGGAGGGAAGCTGCAGGGGTGATCGGAGCCGCCAGAGCTCCGCGCCGGGTCGGGAGTGCGGAGGCCGCCATTTTAGATGTGCATGTGCAGTGGGTGCTGAGTGCGGCAGCCATCTTAGGTGGCTCCGCAAGTCACAGCGCGGGAATACAAGTCCCAGGATCCTTAGGGAGGTAGGCACCATGTGGGGCAGTACAGCCAACAGGGCTCGAGCACCAGGAGCCAGGAGGAAGGGATTAGGTTTGGCGTGTAAACGGACCGCGCGTCTGTCATGAGGGAGCGAGCAAGGAAGCAGGTAGTGTCCAGCCCCCAGATAGGGACGCATCCCCTTAGAGCATAGTTGTGCTGTGACACCGGTGACTGGATGGCCACACGGTGCCCTGTGGTCTGGACCGGGCCACAGGCCACATCCCAGACATTGGGAAAGACACTCCAGCTGGAGCTCGCCTCACAAGTCGGATCGGGACGAGTAAGGAGTGAGGGGATTGTTGGAGGCCCCGCGACGTGGGAACTGACCCAACCCCTTTGATTCATCATCAATACAGGAGTGCCCAGGGAGGTATTACGTGCACCAACAGTATACAAAGGGGTAGCGCTACCTCATATTCTGGGTGAGGACTTTTTTATGGACACCAGGTGTTTAGCTGCCTATGGCACCCTCAGTACTTTGGGGGGACTACACCTGGGTGTTGGGTACTGTGTTTGAGTAGTGCATTAGACTATTATCTTGTTATTGTTATTGTATATGTGTGTGTCAGTAAACAGTTGTTATATACCCGTGTGTGTATTACTCAATACTGTGATTAGTTTCTGTGAGGGGTTATCCCGCCAATGCTGGGATCCCTCAGAGGTGGAGGCGCTGTACAAAGAGGAGAAAGAGCTCCCCAGGCCCCAGTGGAGGAGGTTTAGGCCTCCTGTGAGCAACAGGTATATCAGCACACGTAGTACCCTTAGTCATAGGGAAAAAGGCTAGACTAAAATAGAATTAAATTCTTGATACACACCCACTGGTGCAATATACAGTATTAGCTCTAGACAACTAACACGCCCAAATCTGTTTTCTAATCACCATAGAATAGAGCAATGATGCTGTATAATGATGCTGTATAATCACAGTCTGTAAAATTATTATCTCGGCTTCTTTAAGAGTTAGAAGCGTAGTGCACAGTAATGTTAACCTTTTCTATATCCAGTTTAACATGATTTAAATACTTATGTGTGATAAACGCTTAAATCTACATTGACTGAGATTTACCCCTTCTTCGTTGCTAGACGGAGGCCTCCCGAATCCCTGAGGAAAAGGCTAGAAAATAGGAAAGGAATGCAAATAATTCAGTTCACTTAGAAATTGGTTTTATTTTCTTGTGAATAGTTTTATTTAAAAAAATCAAGATTCATTTTTTTTTGGTAAACCAACTAAACTAGCAATGCATTTTTTAAAAATATAATTTTAAGCTCTCTATAGCAAGGAAGATATGACAGTGAACAACTAAATAGCATGGACAGTTCTCCCAGCTCCTATATGTTCCGCACACAGCGATCTTGTCAGTGTTACTGACCTGCTGAGCTTGCCAGTATTGCTGATATGGGTTCATCGGATTAGCAAACGGAGGAAACATCTGTAGAGAGAAGACATAAATGTGCAATGGCAAATTGAATAAAAACGGATAATTGCTTAAAGAAGCATTTCCTGAAATATTTTATTTTTGTATAGGTATGAAGCAGGGGGTCCCCGGAGCTGAAACCCATTCATTTCAGCTCCGGGTCCCTCAGCTTCCCAAGACATATACTCTACAGAGAAGCTCATGCCGGTTGATGCCTGTTTGGTAAGTATCCCGCTGCACACGGGCCAATCGGAAGCCGCAATGGATGACATGGCAACTTCCTGTTGGCTCCTGTGCTGCAGGAGATTTGAGCTGCTGGAGATTTGAGTTGCCATATTGTATGCCCAGCCACGGCTGCTACTAGCGTGAGCTACAGAGATAAGTATCTTGAGAAGCAGGCGGTCCCCAGAGTGGGGTTCAGCTCAGGTGACCCCCTGCTTCATACCAATCTAGAAAAAAACACCCTAGAAGGAAACGCACGTTAATAACTTCAGATATTTTTATATATTTTATATATGCCGCTCAATTAAACAAAAATGAAGGTTACGAAAAAGCCAAACAAAGGATTATGTCCAGCAATCATTTTAATTGTTATCTTTAAGACATTTTACGGAGGTGGGAAATCATACTGGGATTGAGTTTTACTGGAACTGCTGGTCAGATGGGGAAACCCTTGTGATTGTTAATGTGAATCCTCACTAATGTGGTCCACTCTAGTGACTTGAGCGGAGAAATCCCTAGAATCCCTTCTCCTTCCGTTAAAAGAAATAAACATATAATACGTCTTTGGAGAAACGAGGCCTGAGTTTTATTAAATGATATCAACATTCTGATGACCTGGTCAGGATACCAGTCAGTGATCCTGAGCCCACAGCATTGCTGCAGCTCGTGTTACCGCTGCTGCCCGAACTCCAGACAAGCAGATGTATTATTGATAATAGGGGACACTCCCCGAACTGAATAGCTACAAAAGTGCACGACCCATGGTATACCATCACAATTCAACTCACCAAATTATTAGGCCCAGACCACTTGTAGTTTTTGTTTTAACGTTTTTAAATGTATAATATATGTATTATTTTTTAATTCAAAAGAGTAGTAACGAAAATGAGAAGAGGGGAAGAGGAACTGCTTCACTAAAAAGGCCAACAAAAGACAGGGGTTCCCAATGCTACATCCAATTGACAAAACATATAAAGTAATATAATATTGGATGTAGCATTGGGCACCCCTGTCTTTTGTTGTATACATTTGCCACGCCCAGTAACACTCTTTTTGACAAATATATATTCATGATGTGGTGGGTGTGGGAGTTTGAGTTAGTTGGGAATGTGTGATCAATTTCTGACTGGTAACAGTTGTATGGAGGTAGGTGGCACCTCCCCCCAGAGCTCACTCCTCCTCACCTTTTTAACTTGGGAGGTCTTTCACTTTGCTGCAAAGAACAGGATCTACTATGTTTCTTTCCCCTCATACAGAGGTAAAAGGAAGGGTTCACAGTGTAGTGTAGGACCTGCATTAATTTTGGTTATACCTTGACGTTGGTATGCAGGCTTATGACACTTTGGCCAAAGGGTTTAACTAAATAACCAAGTAAATATTATAATTATTATTGAAGTATTCAAACTTTATTCTTATTACTTTATATGATTTGTCAATTGGATGTAGCATTGGGTACCCTGTCTTTTGTTGTATACATTTGCCACACCCAGTAACATTCTTTTTGCCATAAATATATATTCATGATGTGGTGGGTGTGGAAGTTTGAGCTAGCTGGGAATGTGTGTTAATCACTAAAAAGGCCACCAGGTAAGAGGCATTCCCCGTGTCACTGTGCCCTTATAAGGGCTTGCCGAGGTACAGTCCCCTTGTAGAATGTAACCCTTGGCCTGCCTGGTAAACTGGTGGAGAGGGAGAGCAGTAGAACCTTGTCATGTTACATCAGCCTTGGTGCAGATGCTCTCTCTCAAAGTGCAAAGTTCTTGTAGCTGTATTTGATCTGAAGAACTGTGAATCTGTTGTTAGAACGCAATGGCTTATTGTCCAGGGTGACAATGAACAACATGAGATGTAATATGGTAAATTTTTTTATAATAATGTACAATATATCTTATTCATTTGACTTCTGAGTTGCTGCTTTAATTTTTAGCCCCTAGAGTGTGACTGAAATACAGATCTATATGTAGTCATCAAGATTACGTGAACACCATTTTACCAATGGTGTAAACATTGCCTTGGTTAATTAAGAAGCACATTGCAGAACGTTTTGCTGGCTCACCTTTAATATCTCTGGCTCAAATGCTTACCTTGGGTGGTTGAGGGTCAGGTGCAGGGGGTAGTTGAAGAGATTGCTGAGGCTGTTTTGTGACGTGCTGAAAAGTGGGTTGTGTTTGTGGTCTATTTGGTTGTGGCAACTGCACTGGTTTCGCTGGCTGCTGCTGGTGTGATTGTGGTGGCTTTTGGTGTGATCTTAGCACCTGGGAGGCAACAGTCTCTTTATGGTTCTGCTGGGTATTCACTGCACTCTGTGGCTGCCATGAGAAAGGTTGTTGAGGAAAAGCTTGCTGCAGCTGAGTCATCGGTGAGTAGTGTGGGAAGCCAAATCCATACATTGAGCCAACATGGGGCACCTAAGAAATTGTAAAAGGTGATCAGCAATATAAAAAATACAACTAGAATAATGCATGATAATCAGGTAATTTAGTTAATTAGAAAAACAAAGAACACATGGTCCATTGTGTTACACATTTCTTTCATGAGGTGATCACTGAGAATGTTTCACTACCCTTTATGGGTTCCATGATCTATTCTTCTTGCGGAAACACAGAAGCATGCAAACTGATGGAAGGTAAGTCAGTCCTGAATATATGCATTTATTGTACGGTATGTTGATATCACAAAGTGATAGAACAGTTTGCTAGCAGTCAGGTCATTATTCCTGCAAGGATCAGTCGTGATTATTTCTACATCCAGAAAGCATTTCGGGAAAGAGGACTAATGTATCTATTTAAATATATTTAACACAAAGTTATTTCCCAGATGCAGGGCAATTTTTGTGACGAGATCTGAGTTCATGCATCTGTTTTTTTAGAGGTCAGCAAGAAACACCTTTCAGTGATCATGAAATTATTAGGGCTGGAATTCTTCA
>NC_134483.1:455467069-455514569 GCF_040206685.1 Ascaphus truei | reverse complement strand
CTAGGTGGTGCATACCTGTGGGCAACAGGAGGGCCTGAGTCTCCCGCGATGATGTGGGGGAGTACAGGACCAGGTTTCTGGGGTTCTTGCCTTCATCTGATCTCAATGGTGCAACGCCTCCATCTCTGTTAAACCCCAGGGATATGGGGTGGAACCCTTACAGAGAATCCCCCCTCAGGGACGAGAGATTCCAGTCTCAGTCTTTGGTAAAAGTAGCAGCAGCTCTCTCGCTCTGCATGACGTGGCTTCTTCTGTCGGCCAGTCACTGCACAGGTGGGTGGGCTTTCGGCTTTCGCGCCGCTCTTTTGGCTGGGGATCTGGGTTTGGCGCCAAACCCCTGCACATCTCTCGCCACATTTCTCTTGCAGCCTGCTTGCATGCGGCACGTGTGCGATCTAGGCTTGGCGGGAGTCGCCATTTTTGATCGGCTGCTAACTGCTGGGCCGTGAATGACGACGCTGTAACCATTTTTAACTCCTTCATGCCCTGCAGAGCACATGTATCTGCGGCCGCCATCTTTAGTGAGCCCACTGTGCCCACAATAGCGCTACTCAGTGTCTACTGTGTAACACATTCCTAGACACTGACTGTTCTCTGACTGTTCTCTGCATGCTTTTACCCACGAGTATGATGTATGGAATACCCCAGGCTAGGCAGAACTCCTTCTCTGTGCACCGCACTCGCTGACGGTTCCTGCAAGTACTCTGTGGTGTGCTTTCTAGGTGCTGGCTAGTATACCGGGCATCTCTCTAAGTACTGGGTGTCTCCTACTGTTGGCCACTCATAGTGCGGGCCCTGGGCCATGGTCCCTGGACTAGTTAACAGGCTAACCCCCCCAGTTGCCTCACACTATCTGCCTCAAGGGACTAGAACAGCAATAGCCATGCACCCAATTTAAAACATCCTCTTAGGGCACCCAGGGCGTACTGTTCGAGAGTCCACGCTCCCCTGACTACCCCTGATATGCATCTGCGCCCTACTTTCCGCAGTACTTGCATGGAAGGTGCACTTAACACTTCCAGCTCTGCTTCGCTGTAAACCTGTCCTGTTTCTACATCTCAGTAGCCCGCCTCCAACTGTAGCCATCAGACCCCCCCGGTAGCAGATCGGCCCCCTAGGGTGTACTAAGGTCTGGCTACATATGTCTAGGTGGTGCATACCTGTGGGCAACAGGAGGGCCTGAGTCTCCCGCGATGATGTGGGGGAGTACAGGACCAAGTTTCTGGGGTTCTTGCCTTCATCTGATCTCAATGGTGCAACGCCTCCATCTCTGTTAAACCCCAGGGATATGGGGTGGAACCCTTACAGAGAATTCCCCCTCAGGGACGAGAGATTCCAGTCTCAGTCTTTGGTAAAAGTAGCAGCAGCTCTCTTTATTGTCACAGCAGCACACAGCACACAGCAATCCCAGCAACACGCTCGTCTCAGGTACAGAGTCTTTTCTCCCAGCTCCAGACTGCACACCCTCAGGATGGTCTGTGGGTGTTCGCTGTATCCCTGCCACCACACCAAGCCGCGGGCGCTCAGGGTGGGGCTAGCTCTTCCCTCACCCCCTAGGCAGGGTGAGAGGCATTGGTCCACCGTAGCTCTCTCAGCTCTACTCATGGCCTGCCTGATCTCCTCCAACTGTATCACACTAACAGGAACTCTCTCACTCAGAACTCTCAGTCAGACTGACAGGAAAAACACCACTAAATAGACTGTGCACTGCCCTTTATGACTTTGACAGGCCCCTCCCCTATGTCTCTTGTCTCAGACAAAGAGTCAGGTGGCCTACCTCCACCACTCAGGGTAGGGCTTGAACTGGGGGAAACCCATGATAACTACTGGCAGCCTGCCCTTAGCAGGGCTTAGACCAGTAGGAGGATAGACCTATAGCCCTATTTCTTACCAGGGCTACATATATATATATATATATTTATATATATATATATATACATACATACATACATACATACATACATACATACATACATACATGCATGCATGCATGCATATATATATATATATATCTATATATATATATATATATATATATAGATATATATATATATAATGATTACTAAGCAACCTGCCTACCTACTTACCGAGTGAGCATTTACAGTCAGTTAAAAGAATAAACTTTGCTGATGTTTTGGTTTGAATTAAAACAAGTTTTGGATTTTGCTTTTGATGGAATTTAATTGGTTTGGGATATTATAATTGTAGCCCCAGCTACAAATATATGTATACTGTGGACAATAAGGAATTAATCTGCTCCACCTATCACATGGTGCACTAAGGAATAAGGGACACTGTCCCTGATCTGCCTGGCAATAGGGTTGCAGACCTGTCTAAGAAATGTGAATGTGCTCACAAGTAATATTTTTATATGCTTATAATTTTCACATATTTCACAAATGTTATAAGATCTTATTCTAACTCCTAATAATAGATGAAGATTGTGTGATCAAACAAATTACACAAAAACATGATACTTTTTCAATATTTATTTATCAACAAATTATTCAATATTCAATATCCATGTTTGAAAAAGTATGTGAACATTTAGATTCAGTACCTGTGGCACCCCCTTGAGCATCAATAACTTCAGGTTTCCTGTAACCAGGGCCGCCAACAGGGAGGGAACACCTGGGAGTACTGTCCCAGACCCGGCCAGTTAAGGGGCCCGGCCCACTGCCGGCAATCCTACAGTTCTCACTCTGGATTCAAGAAGAGCCCTCCCCTTTTCTGGCTTCCACCCCCATCTGTACCCCCTCCCTTCCCTCCTGTAGGCACGAAAGGTCCTCCCTTTTCTGACTGCCGCCCCTATCTATCCCTCCCAGCCCCTTTGGTGGGCGTCTGTGAGCCTGAAGGGCTCTCCTGTGCACAAGCCATGCTGATCCATCCCACAAAGTGATGTCACATCCTTTTGAACTAATGTAACCTGTCACATGATACAGCAACCAATGGGATTGTCTTCTATCCCATTGGCTGTAATTCCATGTGATTATAGCCATGTGGTTTTAAGGATGTGACGTACCTCCCTTGGAGATGACGTCACATCCTTAAAAACAAAAAAAAAAGGCGGGCAAATGATTGGAGCTGTACCATCTGACCTGAAAATGCGACGTTACGGGCCATATAAGGCCAATATGTCTCATTTAACAGGAAGAAGATGACGAGAGAACATCCTGTTCTGGATTTACCATTGGGTTTTGGATTGACAGATTAAGATAGAAGATTAAAGAAAAGAAAGAAATAATGACAGATGAAGAAAGAAGACGGTGATAGAGGATAAAAGAAAGAAGAATTTTGTTACCTGTTCCGGATCTTCAAGGTGGATGGGGTTGGAAGGATTTTGATGACGTCGCGGTACGAGAGCTTCCTGATACGCCGGGATTCGGAGGGTCAACGCTTCTAAAGGTAAGAAAAATATTGAATGTATGTAATTTTATTTTTACAGGTTTTTTTATAGTATTTTTTTTTTTTTTATGTTTTTCATTGCCCATTGACTGATAATGCATTAATCTGTGCCCCTTTACGGTACAGATAAATACAGTGACAGCCAATGCATTTTTTGGCAAATGCTTGTTTCTCTTGACTGTTATTTTTTATATTTCTGTTTATTGTTTGGATTAAATTGTTTAGAAGAATTTGAATGGCTTGTTTTTTAGTACATTTTAGGATTGGTTGGTGTTTTTAATTATTTATTAGTTTTGTTGGCTATTGGTTTAAATTCATTAATTGATTTGTTGACTAGTGTAAATTAATTATTTGTTTTGTTGGCTAGTGGTTTATTTGTTTAATAGTTTACTTGGATAGTTGTTTGTTTAATTGTATGGTTTTGAAATAACATAACTGTAATAAGTTTTCTATTTTGGTGATAGATAATTATTTGTGATGTGTTCTATTAGGCTATTTAGTTATTTTATTGTTGGGGTGTTTAGGTGTTTCTGTATTTGTGATTATTGTGTATTTTTGGCCTTAATTATTTTTATTAGGTTGACCACTGTGTGATATAGTGGCCTATCATGCCCATATTATATGGGTATGATATACCACTGTGCCAATCAATGGGTACAGGGTGGGTATAGCGAGTCTGGGGTGAGTGGTTAGGCCTCACAGGTGGGTAGCGGGGGACAGGGATTAACTCCTTAATTACTATAGCGGTTATTAACTGCTACGGTGATTAAGGGGTTTGGGGCCATTAGACTGTATTATTTATTGTATTCTTTCAGGCAACGGAGGACATGGACCTCCAGTATGCAGATGAGGATGTCCTTTATGATGGCAGGGGTAAATTGAACGTTTTATTTACTTTATTTATGCTGGCTGGCTAATGTCTGATTTATAGTGGGCAAATTAGCTATTATCCATATCTGTATAATAGCAATTTTGTCCATTACTGTACTGTATGTGTTGGGGTAAAGGTGTATTTATTGCAAAGTATTCCACATTTTTTTTTGCAACAGGATTTGATTGGCCAGCGGGGACCCGCGAGGACCCGCGAGGACCAACCGAGGAACCATCAGACACCCGCATGGATTACCAGGGGACCCACGGGGACCACCCAGGGACCCCCGGTGACCCACAGGGACCACCTGGAGGCCCACGGACCCTCGCGTTGGCCACACGGGGACACCCTGCCGGCTTTTGGCAATCTATATTTATTACATAGTTTTGAAGCAGGGGTCCTTGGAGCTGAACCGCATTGATTTCAGCCCCGGGGACTTCCTTCTTCTGGAATTACAGGCCCCGGTATAGGGTGGAAGTATCTCTCTGCAGGTTCAATTCTCCCATGTCACGTGATCAGGACAATTAAACTTTGCAGAGATACCGACACCTCATACTGGGGCCTGTAACTTGGGAAGCAGGGGGTCCCGGGGGCTGAAATTAAGGTTGCGCTTATAGCGCCCTGTGACAGCGACACCACGCCAAAACAAATACATTGGATTCGTCGCATGTGCTTATAGTATGGAACTGAAATTGTATCAATGGCGCTCACAAGGATATATATGTGAAGTGAAAAAAAAATATATATATATATACAACCAGATGACGTTTGACGGATCCAATGATGATCTCAGCAGACGATGATCCGATATGAAATGTGAAAGAAAAAGAACATAGTATAATACTGTAAACACCCAGAGACAAACAAAGACTAACAATGTTGCTGAACCACACAGATGACTAAATAAAAAACATTTAATATATCATAAAAACATGTATAAGACAAAAGGGACAATAATGAAGGTCCCAATGGTATCCTGTAACTGGCCGAAATGCCCGCCTAGTTGGTAATAAGCAGTGGATAATCAGAGAATATCCCTCTCATATAGCGCTGGTACAGCTCCTGCACATCTCTCTGGCGTCTGCCACGTGTAGCTGTGTACCGTCAGTAGAGTGAGC
This sequence comes from Ascaphus truei, assembly GCF_040206685.1. Classification (NCBI taxonomy): domain Eukaryota; kingdom Metazoa; phylum Chordata; class Amphibia; order Anura; family Ascaphidae; genus Ascaphus; species Ascaphus truei. Next base: position 455,509,175 of record NC_134483.1, on the reverse strand, counting down.
GTCCATCCACGCTGTCACAAGGGCAGGGGAAGCAGTCTGAATGCCCTGCCTCCATCCTTCGTGGTTTGGACATGCGCAGAAGCGCCCGGCGTCATAGGAGTTTAGCCGCAGAATCACCAGCTCCTCGCGGTGGCGTGGGGGGCTAATGGCGGCAAATTCAAAAGATGCTTCGGTGAAGAAGCAGCACAGCACGGCTTGCGGGGATCAGGACAGTTGATGGAACGCACAGTGATACCAGGGACCACCCAACGCGTTTCGGAAGCCTCTGCCTCTTTCCTCAGGGGTAGAATTGAATGAATAAAGTCCCTGTGTGTCCGTGTATTTATGGAAAGAATTTAAAGGTGCATTGTACCATTTTCAAAGTCCCGGACATGCGCAGTGGAGTGTTTCTCAAACTGCGTCATGTTTCAGCAACACTTGACAAAACATAACATAATCATCAACATAAAATACAATACTCCTCTAATGCAATAAACATACATAATACTGAAAAGAGGATGTGAAATCATAATAAAAAACAGAAATATATATAGACATGACTATCTAGATACATTAATGTCAAAAGATGGACAACATGCAATCTATAATGACAAAGTGGCTAGTCACAGTGGCCTAACTAATACCTAATGTAAATAATATCAAGTGATAAGTGAATATTAATATTAAATATAAATATGAAATCAATTGACAAATGTCAAACTACATATATTACTGTGCATTTGTGTGACGAATGTGATCTGTATAATACTTAATAATAATGTGTAAGATATACATGAATTCATATATATAAAAGACATATATATACACATACATATACACACACTATTGTATATATATATACATATGTATATGATAAGTGTTGGTGTAAAAAAACAATATAAAAACAATAAAGATGACATTTATCTAACAGAAAAGATTTAAGATCTAATTCAACATTTAGGCTCTGTGGAACTAATGTACAGAGTTCATAAATCCAAAAGGATTCGCGTCTCCCTAATTGCATTGAGATATTACCTCCACGCCAATTTGGAGTGATGGCTTCAATAGCCATACATTTCAGACCAACAGGACTCTTGCCATGCACCTGGAGAAAATGATTAGAGACGTTATGTGTGACCAAGCCTTTTTTGATGTTGTAGATGTGTTCATACAGACGGCGTTTGATGGGCCTAGTTGTCATACCCACATACTGCAGACCACAAGGACACTCAAGGAGATATATAACATTGACACTATTACAGTTAATAAACTGTTTAATATTATATGTTTTTACAGTATTTGTAGATTTAAAACAAACACTTTTTGAACTATGTTTACAAGCTGTACAAGAATTGCATGGAAAATATCCTTTTGCCATGTTGTTAATACGATATTTTTTGCGTGTTAAAGGACAACTAGGAGCTAATTTTTGGCCAATATTCTGAGCTTTAGTAAAAATGATTTTGGGATTCAGAGGTAGTAAATCTACTAAATCCTTATCCTTTCTCAGAATAGGCCAATACTTACGTAGGGTTTGTCTAATGGCCGGAGCCATCTGATTGTACTGAGTGATGAATGGGATGTTCATATTAGTATTGTTTTTTTGTTTATATTGAAGAAGGGTACTTCTGTCAATTTGTTCAACTTCAGAAATGACAAACTTCTAATTCTATGGGTAAATAATTTCTATCAATAAATTTTTTCTTTAAGTCATCTGCTTGTAGATGGAATGTCTCTAGAGTGGAATTATTACGTTTTAATCTTGTGAATTGCCCTTTGGGTATGTTATTGATCCATGTCGGGTTGTGATGACTGTTGGCATGCAAATAATTATTTGCCTGCACTTTCTTAAAAAATGTTTTCGTGTGTAATATACCATCCATAACATAAATAACCAAATCTAAAATCTAAAAACTCAATCGACGTACTACTTGAAGTAAAAGTAAATTTCAAATTAAATGGATTATCATTCATATAATGCTGGAAAAGTTCCAATTGATGTTACATTTGTCACTTGATATTATTTACATTAGGTATTAGTTAGGCCACTGTGACTAGCCACTTTGTCATTACCCCACGGCATCATTTGACGCCACGTTGCATGTTGTCCTTCTTTTGATCTACATGCATGTTGCATGTTGTCCATCTTTTGACATTAATGTATCTAGATAGTCATGTCTATATATATTTCTGTTTTTTATTATGATTTGACATCCTCTTTTCAGTATTATGTATGTTTATTGCATTAGAGGAGTATTGTATTTTATGTTGATGATTATGTTATGTTTTGTTTTGTCAAGTGTTGCTGAAACATGACGCAGTTTGAGAAACACTCCACTGCGCATGTCTGGGACTTTGAAAATGGTACAATGCACCTTTAAATTCTTTCCATAAATACATGGACACACGGGGACTTTATTCATTCAATTCTACCCCTGAGGAAGGAGGCAGAGGCTTCCGAAACGCGTTGGGTGGTCCCTGGTATCACTGTGCGTTCCATCAACTGTCCTGATCCCCGCAAGCCGTGCTGTGCTGCTTCTTCACACCGAAGCATCTTTTGAATTTGCCGCCATTAGCCCCCCACGCCACCGTGAGGAGCTGGTAATTCTGCAGCTAAACTCCTATGACGCCGGGCGCTTCTACGCATGTCCAAACCACGAAGGACGGAGGCAGGGCATTCAGACTGCTTCCCCTGCCCTTGTGACAGCGTGGACGGACGCTCACTCTACTGACGGTACACAGCTACACGTGGCAGACGCCAGAGAGATGTGCAGGAGCTGTACCAGCGCTATATGAGAGGGATATTCTCTGATTATCCACTGCTTATTACCAACTAGGCTCCGGTAAGCGGGCATTTCGGCCAGTTACAGGATACCATTGGGACCTTCATTATTGTCACTCTTGTCTTATACATGTTTTTATGATATATTAAATGTTTTTTATTTAGTCATCTGTGTGGTTCAGTCTTTGTTTGTCTCTGGGTGTTTACAGTATTATACTATGTTCTTTTTCTTTCACATTTCATATCGGATCATCGTCTGCTGAGATCATCATTGGATCCGTCAAACGTCATCTGGTTGTATATATAAATATATATATATATATTTTTTACTTCACATATATATACTTGTGAGCGCCATTGATACAATTTCAGTTCCATGCTACCATCTGACCAGGGGTCAGAGTTGTATCCAGGCTGCTTTTTATTTATTATTTGTATTTTTTATTTTTCATTAGCGCTACCTATTGTGTTTTACTTTTTAATGTGCTTATAGTAATCGTGACGGAGCGATGGCGTTGCAAAAAAATTTGAAGCCATTGAAATTTGCTTTTGGGAGAGACAGTCTCCACATGTGACTGTCTCTACACCAATCACAGAGCGCCTATTGCACTCTGCTCGCCCCCTTTGTGACGTCACTGGCCTTGTCGCCAGCGACGTCGCTCCAAGGCAACTTTCGCCTGTGGCGACGGCATTGGTCTCGTCGCCGTCACTATAAACGCAGCCTAAGGCCGCGCCTATAGTGACGGCGACGCGTGACGTCACCTGTCCTTGTCGCCGCAAGCGAAAATTGTATTTCGCTTTGCGGCGGCTGCGCGGCGACCAGGCTCCTGATTGGTTCAGGGGCTGTCACGAGACGACAGCCCCTGAAAAATCATATAACTACGGCTACCAAAAATCGCGTCGCCACGTCGCCGTCGCGTTACTATAAGCGCACGCGGCGGCAACAATGCATTTGTTTTTGGGCGACGTTGCATCGCCGGCACTATAAGCGCGGCCTAATGCAGATCAGCTCCAGAGAAACCCTGCTTCAATCCTATGTAATTACAATAAAAACTGTGAGATAAAAAATCCTCAAAATGCGAATCGACCTTTTTGAGAGTGATCCGCTGAAATCCGCAGACCAAAGGAACCGGCCGATCAGCTTAAAATCCAAATCCACCCAAAAAATTCACCCATCTCTAAAAATAACCATTATGTGACATGCTTAAATTTATGACCTCACAATATTTGAGTATGCTATAGGCCAGGGGGAGCGCAAACTTTCCCCGCTGCGCCCCCTGCCTGCGTTCCATCCCTGCTCGCGCCACCCTACTTACCTTGTCTTCGGCATCAAATTACCCCACGGCATCATTTGACGCCACGTTGCCATGACGACGCGCCGAAGACAACATAAGGGATGTTGCAGAGGCCTCACGCGATCCACCCGGCATTTAATTTAAATTCCTTGGGGAAGTGCGCGCGGCCTTTGCAACCGCCTCCTCCCCTCTGAAAAATCTTGCACCCCCCGTTTGCGCATTACAGTCATGTTTCAATAGTTATAAAGTAATCCTTTTGCTATTTTATTCCCATATTACTGTTCTCAAATCACTATGACACCACATTAATAAATTGTAAAATAGACTTGCTGTATGTAACATGATTAATAGTCCAGTATATTCTTCTTATTTAAGGTATCTTAACATGTAAAGAAATGTAGGTTTATGCACACAAACTTTATCAAAATGTGGCTATATGTACCCAAATTGTGTAGTACTGTTCTTGATCCTATAAAGTACCTTTTCTGAAGGACCATCGCGCAGGCAGCAACATGCACAGATAGAAAGGTCCATGGAGGTCACTGGTGAGGAAGAGCTCCAGAGAAAACAGTCACTTTACACCTTACTGTTGTTCCTCCCGAGGAGTATGATGTTCCAGCACCTTCACCTGCTGCTCCAGCGCCCTCACCAGCTGTGTCAACGCCCGCACCTGCTGTTCCAGTGCCCTCACCAGCTGTACCAGTGCCGGCACCTGCTCTGTCAGATGACCACTATGATGCGGTCGCTCCTCAGGATGCAAAGGTTATTGTTTTGCCAGATAAACCGTCATTTGGCGAACATCTCCCACACCTTCAGCCGCCAATTCAGAGTGATAATCCACCTCATGCAGCAACATAGCACAAATGTCGCCAACAGTTTGGCCCAGCCAACTGGGGTTTTAATGGTCTTACCTGGGGAGTGCAGCAAGCTACGGAGGGGTTGCCTGCCCCGTCAATTCTGATGATGCCGGCTGCATCCAGCGACCTGCTGCCAATATCATCAGTTTCATTCCTAATGGCCACTCCACCTCCTCACTGAGCAAGGCACTTACTAGGGGCCTGGGCAGTTTCCTTAATCCTGATTGGCTGCATTTCCCAGCAGCAGTCAATCAGGAGATGCCAGGGGCATGCGGCCGGGCCAAGCACACAACGAGGAAACTGCATGAGCTGAACAGAGGTGAGGATTAAAGCTTCAGTTCAAGCTGCCGTTTAAAAAAAATAAATATATATATATATTTTTTCCATTCAATATGTGCATAAATACAATCTGCACACTGACAAGTGATTAGCTAAGCTGCAGATCGATCCGTTCTCCTGTAATCGATCGCTTGCTCCGGGTTATTTAATTCAGTTCTTGCACAGCATTCTGGGCAATGTAGTACTGGAATATGATTGACTGGCCATTACTAGATACAATTAGTGCACTGCTAGAGAGAGGGCGGGGCTCAAGAGCCAGAGCCTATCAGAAGGGGGAGGGGGCTGTCACTTTGGAAATGCTTCCTACATTAGAAACATTAAAAATGTCTTAATTTTTTTTTTTAAATGCTACAAGTATTTTCTCATAGTACAGAACAGATTTATTAAAAAAAAAAAAAAAAAAAAACACACACGTAGGCTATTGCTTGAACGGCTGCTTTAATGCCTGTCTGTCTTTTCGAGGTCTATCCTTTTGTAGAGGTAGCTCAGCAACTGAGCACTATAATTAGGGGTGCCTTCAGAAAAGAAAGCTGAGAACCACTGCTCTAATCCAATCAAGTTGTTTCCAGGAGAAGTATGAAGACCTAACATAAAAGTGAGATTCCATCATTGCAAAGGTAAGGTAAGGAGCAATAGAATTTAATACAGCAGATGTGGAACAAAATACGTCCACACAAACTGTGAATGTTGCAGTCATGAAATTATATTATCTATCACAGGGGAGCGCAAACTTTTTGTGCTGCGCCCCCCTGTCACTCTGCCCCCGGCTCTCGCGCCCCCCTGCCTACCTTCATTCGCGTCAGATGACGTCACACGCCCACGCAGCGTCAAGTCACATGGTGCCGCGGCGTCTATTGACGCCGCGTTGCCATGGCGACACAACACAGACGGCTGAATCCCGGTAAGTAAACAGTTGCAGGGGCCTCACGCGATCCCCCGGCATTTAATTTAAATGCCTGGGGGAAGAGCGCGGGGCCTCTGCAACTGCCCGCGCCCCCCCAGCACAATCTCCCGCCCCCCCTGGGGGTCGCGCCCCCCACTTTGCGCACCGCTGATCTATCATGTAGTTGAGATAAATAAGAAAACATTTGTCATGTTACAAAAATGTATGTTCTCTATCGAAACTGATTTCTTAGCTTGTGGTTTAAGCTTCAGATAGTAATTAGTTCACTAAACGAGGAAAATGTGCTGATTGCTTGTGAAGTGTCTGAGAGAGAACTTCAAAACAACAGCAAGGGTCAAACAGCACCTGTAGCAAACATGTTACTTAATTACTACTGCAGTGTCCATGACCTCCTGGCCTTAATTTGCATGTCTCATTTGTGAGCTTTTCTGCAAAGTAAACAAAAACAAACAGGTGTATCTTTTTTTGCAATGGGGATAAACAGAATTCAGTTTTGATTCAAGAATAAAATTAAGATAAATGTGATCATTTTTTTAGCAGATAGAAATTGTCCAAGTAGGGATATGGTGCTCAAAGCAGTATAGAAGACATATGTTTATATTTTTTCTATATATAAAGAGGCAATATCAGGAAGTCCCTTATTAAATGACCATTAGGACATAGATATATGGCTAGTTATATAGAAGATAGCGCCTACCTGGTTCTTTCCAAATAGAAAAACACAGCAGCCAGGAAAACACAGTGTCAGAGATTCCTTCTGGAACATCTTGTTATAAAACGTAGCCGGTATGAGTGTAGTCCAGATAATCATTATATATATATATATATGTAGCCCCCTGCTAAAACCAGGCCCTTTTAGCATGCAGGCTAGGGCAGCTCTCTGGCAGTGTATGAGGTCCTGCATGTGAGCTGGCTCAGAGATAGGATACAATGTTGCAGATCCCAGGCACATGAGGCACGACTCAGAGCTAGGAAAGTTCTAGTAGGCCAAGTGATGAGAGAGACACATAGGGGCCTATGCAGCAAGTGGAGAGTTTTGTATGTCGCCAGCGGTATTATTTCTCATTTTTTTGGCGGGTATTTGGCGCAATATGCAGTAAATGGCGATTTAGAGTGAAATGGTGTTTTCCACATGTTGCGCGTACACGCCGCAGAGCTTCGCCTTCATGCAGCAAGTGGCGGATGACGTCATGTTTCTGTATTGATGTACAATTTGGCGGCAACTTCGGCAAATAAAAAGAACACCTCATCATTGTTTAAAGCATTCTGTTACTGTCGGCACTGTGTTTGTTGCTGGCAGTGACAGTAGCAAGGCTTTTACAGCGCTTCCCGTCAATACATAGTTATAGAAACATACGTGCTTTTTTTGCCACAGTTGTGTCTCCTGTTGGTTGGCACGTTGTAAGGTGATACTTTTGTGCGTGTGAATTGGGACATATCGTGTACATTTGTGTCAGTCTGTTGTACTATTTTGGTAAGGTTACATTTCTGTGAGTTGTTGTGTTTACTATTAGTTTGAATTGTTACTGTTGTCATATTGTATTTTTTTGTGTACACTGCAGCTACTTTAGTGACATTGTTGCAGTGACAAGGCATTTAATTCTTAACATAAATTAATAATTATATGTAGACATTGTGCCATGTGTCTTTGTGGCCATATTTTCCCTAGGAAACATACATTGAGATGCACATGCATGTGAGTTACTACAATTTTTTTACATGTACAGTTTGTGATGTGCTATAGTTATTCAAGGTATAATGAAACCTTGTCACTAGTGTTACTAGTTTGTTCAATAAAAATATCACTACCCCAGTGCTTAGTGTCCTATAGTCTATCTAGAATTGGATCTAGCCCTTAGGAATTTTATATCATTTGTATTTCCAAAGATACCACTATGAGTGTGCGCTCACACTAGCCCGTGTGAGTATCTTGATATATTGATATATTCATTTTCCCTTTGTCATTGTCACACATGGGAACACTAGTCTGTGTTTGTCCATTTTCCTGAAGACCTGTATTGACACAGGTGCTTAAAAGACACGGATATAAGATATCACTCACATTAGGCCGTGTGAGTGGATAATCATCATATATATATTCTTGAAGATATTGTTTCATCTCCTTCCCTTGTACCGCAGCTGACCTGTGTATAAATGTATCTAACTGCCTTTCCATTTATGTTTATACCTATATGAGAGGAGAACCACTGCGAAGAATCCATCCATCCAACGACAAATATCAAGGACGTAGTAAGAAGAAAAGGCAGGAAGAGAAGACCAGAAAGAAAGGAAAAACACCGCCTAGAAGCAAGACACGACCGTAAAAGAAACCTCGATGGGATACAACTTACACAAGGCCGTGTAAGTTATCCATTTATTGATTTTATTTATCAATTATAGACACATTTATCCTTATACGTCAACTCCCTATCCAAGGGGTTGCCTATCTCTCTTTGAGGGTTCATTGAAGGTGCAAGCACCCCATTGAACATTAGCGAGAGAAAATACATCCCAAACTCATCTTTCCTCACACTGTGCTCCCCCATCTCTTCTTGTGTTCCATATCTATTAAGGGTCCTGGATAGACCCTAGTGGGGTATCTTGAGTCACACGAGGACATCCCAAACGAAATCTAGAGTTGTATTATATATATCTCATTTTAACAAGATATTTAGATCAAACACCAACCACGGTCAGAGTTAGCGCCCGGGTAATACACCACAATGGAACACAAGACAAGCTGCGCTGGCAACAGCAACATTACAATGACACAGCAATTTAACTTGCAGTTGAAATGTTCGGCTCTCCGCGGTTTGTTGTTGCCTTCTTGTTTTGGCGCAGCTTTTTGGCGCTTTTCTCGCAATGACATTCTGCCGCGCACCGCCGAGATCAGAGTGGTGCTGAATATGGCGAAATAGCCATTCTCGCCACATGCACAGCACTTTATTTCCGACAATAATAACATATGCTGAGTTTAACTAATCTTGCACACATTTTGCCATCAATAGAATGGCATATGGCATACTCGCAAAAAAAAAAAGACAAATCCAGCCTTCTCGTCATTTACTGCATAGGCCCCATAGAGTGAGAGAGACAGTGAGTGTAGGGGAGTTACATATAAGTGACCAAACACTCACATGCTGTTGTTGAGAGTAGATTGTGAATGATTCTGTAGGTCAAGAAGGGGGCCTCTGGTCCTCTGCAGATCCGCAGAAAGCAGGAACAATGAGGGAATGCGGCACACCGCCAAAAGAATGACAGAGAGAGAGGGTGATTGCCATAAAAATATTTATTTGGTCATATGCAAAAACATTCATTTGGTGGTGCGCCGCATTTCCTCATTTTTCTTCATTGATCATTTGTTATACTCTGTGCCATGTATTAAGCCTAAATTACTGTACACATTACAATTCATTCATGTCATTGCATTTAATTGCACACAATCCATGAAATTCAAACAAAGCAACCGCGATAAACACGTTTGCCTGGGGCGATTGGCCACGTTCATACCGGCGTGGAGTACAGCAGCGCACACGAAAACGGCGCCGTGATTTCTTAAAATAACGGCCCCTGCATCTGTATGAGATGTGGCATATGATACAATTCACAAGAAGGTGAAGTATTTTCTTGTAAACGGTGGGTTCTGCTGCTTAAGTTAAAACCAAAAAACGACAGGTTGGTCTATGACTATGTTATATCTCTGGCATCTGTTCTCTCTTGCAAAAGTAGAAGTTGCGTTAGCAAAACTGGTGTCTACATGTGTATATTAATTATACAAATGCAACAGTGAAGGGGGCAATATTCATGGAGCTAACAGGATAACATTGAGAATCTTTCGACATTCATGCATTTTTAATTCAAAAGAAGAAAATACTTTTCTCTTCCCAAACTTTAAAATGTCGGAGTAATGAAGGAGGGGGTTGGGGTTAAGGACACGCCCTTGAAGGTGGGCTTAATCTCGTATTAATGCATAGGAGTTTTAGGATAAAAACCATGCATTTGGGATATGAATGTTGAATTCAACATAGCAGTGTCTGATGCCAACAGGACACGTGGATTCTCATATTCCAATTTCCACGACCTCTTGGAGCAATCTGATATTTTAATGTGGTGATGTATGCTAGATTTTCTGTTTGTTTGTTTGTCCCATTATTTTTATGAAACTGTCTGCATGTATTGTACTATGTATATCTTGTAACGTTATTTTTTCCGTAGACCAAGCACTGTGCTACTTCTGTATATTCAATCTAAAATTATTATTAAATAATATTATATTAATTATATTCAATCTAAAGTATTGTCTTTGGGCCATAATTGAACTTTGCACACTTTAAATAGAGTAACTGCATTTTCAGACACATTTTGCTACAATAGATTTTTGTGTGCTAATTACAGTTGTGTGAAAAAGAAAGTACACCCCCTTTGAATTCTATGGTTTTACATATCAGGGCATAATAACAATCATCGGTTCCTTAGCAGGTCTTAAAATGAGGTAAATACAACCTCAGATGAACAACAACACATGACATATTACACCGTTTCATGATTTATTTAACAAAAAAAAAGCTAACATGGAGAAGCCATGTGTGACAAACTAAGTACACCCTTACTGCTTCCATAGGAATTAAGATGCTAAGTAGCAGACAGGTGCTGCTAATCAAATGCCCTTGATTAATTGATCATCAGCAAGTGTGACCACCTCTATAATGCCAAGGAGGTGTTACGCTTGCGCTCACCACGAACAAGGCGGAACCCCGGTACTGAGGTGGGAAAGTATGAAACTGCGCGCCCACAGCAGCGGGGGCACGCCTGGAGGGTGTGTTGTCAGCGTAGTCGGGTCTGGATTGGAGAGATCGGGTTAGTTCAGATACTTGCCGGAGTCCAGGGGCCGAGCCAGTTGGATTTTTGGAGTCCGTTGTGCTGTGATCGGGGGTTGGAGCCAGGAGATTGGTAGAGTGTCCGTAAGCCGTGATCAGGAATGGAGAGGTGCGAGTAGTCAGAGGCAATTCGGGGTCTTTATCCAGAGAGGGTCCTATAATCAAGCTGGGTCGGTACACGAGAAAGCAACAGAGAACAACATCAAGGCACAGGGCAAGGCAAAACAGAACGCAGGAGCACAAGGCTACACAGGTTTATGCTCAGCAAGGTGAAAGTGAAAGTCTTTTATGTAAACAGGAACCAATGAGTGTGGGGGCGGAGCGGAGACACGGCCTCTGCGGAGGCAGTGATAGGCTGCAGTAGACAAGTGTGTATTAGAGACACTTGACACGCAGCTGGGGAGCGGTGCACGACGTCACGTGTGCGCGCCACGCGCGAGGGAGGCGCAGTGTGTCCGGGGGGCAGAGCTATGCTCCGTGGTACGCCTTGAAGAGCTGCGAGTGTGCGCGCGCTCTGTAAACAGAGCGGGGGTGCGTGCATGGCTAGAGACTGGAGCGGAAGGTGCAGCAGTGGCAGGTAAGGAGGGGACGTGTTCTCTGATTCCTTACAGGAGGAAAGACATCAGCAATGATCTTAGAGAAGCAATTGTTGCTGCCCATCAATCTGGGAAGGGCCATTTCCAAACAATTTAAAGTCAATCATTCTACAGTGAGAAAGATTATTAAAAAGTGGAAAACATTCAAGACAGTTGCCAATCTTCCCAGGAGTGGACGTCACAGAAAATTCACCCCAATGTTAAACCGTGCAATGCGCAGAGAAATTGCCAAAAAAACAAGAATTACATCTCAGACTCTACAGGCCTCAGTTAGCATGTTAAATGTTAAAGTTCATTACAGTACAATTAGAAAAAGACTGAACAAGTATGGTTTGTTTGGAAGGGTTGCCAGGAGAAAGCCTCTTCTCTCTAAAAAGAACATGGCAGCACGACTTAGATTTGCAAAGTTGCATCTGAACAAATCGCAAGACTTTTGAAACAATGTCCTTTGGACAGTCAAGACCAAAGTGGAGATGTTTGGCCATAATTCACAGCGCCACGTTTGGCGAAAACCAAACACAGCATATCAACACAAACACCTCAACACAACTGTCAAGCACGGTGATGGAGGGGTGATGATTTGGGCTTGTTTTGCAGCCACAGGACCTGGAAACCTTGCAGTCATTGAGTCGACCATTAACTCCTCTGTATACCAAAGTATTCTAGAGTCAAATGTGAGGCCATCTGCCCGACAGCTAAAGCTTGGCTGAAATTGGGTCATGCAACAGGACAATGATCCCAAGCACACCAGCAAATCTACAACAGAATGGCTGAAAAAGAAAAGCATCAAGGTGTTGCAATGGCCCAGTCAAAGTCCAGACCTCAACCCGATTGAAATGCTGTGGCAGGACCTTAAGAGAACTGTGCATAAACAAATGCCCACAAACCTCAATGAACTGAAGAAACGTTGTAAAAAAGAGTGGGCCAAAATTCCTCCACAACGATGTGAGAGATTGATAAAGTCATACAGAAAACGATTACTTCAAATTATTGCTGCTAAAGGTGGTTCTACAAGCTATTGAATCATAAGGTGAACTTAGTTTTTCACACATTGCTTCTCCATGTTAGCTTTATTCTTGTTAAATAAATCATGACACGGTGTAATAGGTCATGTGTTGTTGTTCATCTGAGGTTGTATTTACCTAATTTTAAGACCTGCTAAGGAACAGATGATTGCTATTATGTCCTGATATGTAAAACCATAGAATTCAAAGAGGCTGTACTTTCTTTTTCACACCACTGTACATATTTTTCTTAGTAAACAAGAACAGAGGACCCCTAGCGTTAAGACTTTTCTTTATCCTTTCCAGTGGCAATGATTTAATGTCATATTTGTGACAGGTTGAGGGGAGATATTACTCAATTGAGGGACACTCTAGGGTGAAAAGTGGGTCAGCTAGATAGCAGTGTGTATTAGCTCTTGTTACACATGTAGCCCCCCTCCCCTTTGGGGATTACTATTACAGTTAATGGGCTAATGGCCTTAATGGGTAAACTGTGTGGGCTCTTGTCAGGGTTCTTTCCTCCCCATCATGTGATGAAGGATGACTATGCAGAAGGAATTGCCACTCCTGCATGCGGATGTTGGCGTTGGACTCAACTTCCGGCTAGGCCCAACTTCCAGCGCCTAGGGAGGAGGGCCGCTGCAGCAGCACCTGGGGTCCGTCTGCAATCAGAGGCCCAGCAGCCGGGCACTGAAGTTGGGCCAGACCTGTGGTCGGCTCAACTTCCAGCACAAGCCAGCCAGGTCCTCGTTGCTGTCGGGTCCGGGCAGTTGTCCCGGCTCTCCCCCTCCTGTCAGTGGCCCTGCATGCCCATTAAGTAAGCACTACACTGGCGACACACTTTATTCGAGCTCGGCTAGTCCCACGAATTCGGGTATACCCGGGTGTATTGAGGTTTGTGACTGTTTTCTGCCCGAGTGCATTGAGGTATTTTCCAGGCAGGGATTGAAGCATTTTATTCCAGCTGGCTGCAATACTGCACAGTATATATATATATACTGCATTACAATTCATGAATTTATGCCATCTGGTAGACACGCGAAGCATTGCAGCCTATTAAATCCTAATCATTATCATTTAACAGATCAGCCGCCCGTCAGCCAGGCATAAACCCAGGCTGGGAAGGCAAACACAACGGGGCTTGTCAGAGGTGAGGAGCGGCGCATTCCAGGTATCTGCCAGGTACATACTGGGTATTTGCTCGAATAAAGTGTGTCGGTGCAGTAGTAGTAAGGGTCCAAGATCGTTCCTACTATTGAAAAGGAGAAAGCATGATCTTGATAGGAGTTCTTGGCATAGTAACTCCGGAGTATGTTTGGACCGGCCCAACTGGAAGGTTCCTAGTGCAATCCTGATCAAATTGGTATGGAAGAAGTATGCAGTACATAGTAGGTGGTTACTAAACCAGGAGCCCGAAGTGTATTCCTGAGAGGCCCATTCGATATGGAGCATTACTGACTCTATGCAAGAGACAGTATCTTTAACACTTACTATGGGTAACAAGTTTAAGTACCTCCCCAGTGTAGGAATATAGGGGATGAAGTCCGGAGTATTATTTATTGTTTGCCACGAGTTTCTGTCAAGTAACCGGTATGTCAATGTCTGTGAAGCATTAGTGACGAATGTGCAGTAAAGCACTTTTTTGTTTTTAACTGGCGCCCATCCTTGTTATATTCAATCATCCACACCCAGCCTGCACTTACCCATCACCCTGCTAAGGCATCCACCTGACTTCATCAGGTATCCGCTATGAAACACGTTGGATTTAGTTTGTGCACAATTGACCTACTAATGTATTTACCATTTAACATCTGGTGATACTAAGGCTATACATTTGTATGGCAATTTAACAACATTGTTCCTTGCGGACCGCTTTTTTCTTCTGTCTTTCTGTTGGAGGTGACGTCATATGCGAGCGCTTTGGTACTTCACTGGTGTGCCCTTCACACAGAGTTGACTGTCTGGCCGTGTTTATCTTCCAGGGTCGGTGAGAGGATTGGACGCTCCTGCTATTTGGACTGTTGCCAATTTGTAGAAATGTGAAGGATCAAAAAAGGCAGTCACTCTTTAAGGGTACAGGACTCACCAGTAGGTTAAAAGTAAAAAACTTTAATTGAACTACATAAAAACAGATACGATCCATAGACAGAACAAGAAGAACCTCCTCCCACGCGTTTCGAACAGCTAGTGTTCTTTCTCAAGAAGTATAGTGTAGGGACAGGGGGGAGGGTACTATATAAGCCTCCCTGCCCACAATCTAATTGGTGTGTAACATCTAAAGGTAATCCAGATAACAAAAAACAGAATAGTTTGGGAGCTGGGGCAGGTTCTGTCAATCCCCAATTATCATTAAACATAAACTCATGGATACAGACATAGCAGTGTAATCGCATCTTAATTAGAAATAAATCATTGATTACATATTATAGCAATGTTTCATTATATCTTATAAGACAAGAAATACAAATGAAAACATAAATCATAAAACAATATGAATATTATTAATTCTATGTTATATATGTAGCCCTTTTTCTGAACCCTCCCAAAGGAACTACTGGCCACTGTATAACACCTGCGGCTCCAGGAGATCTGAGCCTCCGCTAGCTGGGAGCCTGGGGTAACACTTACACATTTCCGTAGCGCAGCGCCTCCACTTACCCAGGATCCCCGTGATGTGAGATTCCCCTGGGCAAGAAACATACAACACCTTATGATAACGAATACCTTTTACTTGAGAACGTACACACATATATCAACAATAGAATAACAGGTGTCCCTCTACAGAGGAGACACTAATAACCAAGGCGTCTCACCAAACGCTTCCCCCAACACCGAGTGATCCCACCCAGTGTCCATAGGATCCCCACCCAATGTCCCGCACTCTTGCAGAGAGAGGATATGGGTGACTGCGCAGTCACTATTAAGCTAAGGGCCCGTTGGTGCACTTGAGGATGTAAAGTACCTGCCGAGCACTCCAGTACTCGGATCAGCAACTGCTTCACAAAGGATCCGTCGCTCGGTGATTCCGTCTGATCCCAAACGGGTTCTTTGCACGAGGACCGCCAAGGGCGATCTCACCCTGGATATAGTCTCTGTGGGCCCCGACTTGAGCCCGAACCTCTTCACAGGAACCGCAGTGTCCGCTGTGTCCCTATCTATCACTGGCACTACGTGACACGGTCCCTAACCTAGGGCCTGTCCCTGTAGCACCACAAACTGGGGAGTGAGGACCTATCTGGTACCTAAGGGGTTAATAGCCTGCTCCGCTCCCCTAACTCTTCCCAGTCCTGACTCTAGCTAACACTAACAGCGCCTGCAGCAAACACACTGCATACACACAGGCAACCTGCAGCAACAACACACAGCACACGCTGCTCACACTGTGCCTACTTGTCAGCGCTCACAGCACTACCAGCCATGACACTGACAAGCCTGCACCCTCACACACCTAAGGGCAGAGTCCCTAACCTTGGGGCTGTCCCTCAGTTCTACCCACTACCCTAACAGGGATTGGGGCCTGCCTGAGACTTGGGGATCCTTACCTGGTGCAGGAGCCACTTGCTCCCTGCACCCTTCCTTCCCCTTCCTGCTCCCAGCTCCAACTCCAAACGTGGTCCCCGCAACATTGTAGCCTTCCTCCACAGGAGAAGCTGCAAAACCCTATTTGCTGGCTGGCTGCATGTGATGTGGGTGAAAGGGCAATCCCCAGAGGCTGCTGGGAATTGTAGTCCACTCAGGACCTCTTTAGCATTGGGACCGCGTGCGCTACCTTTACTGCACCTGCGCGACCAACACGCACACTCGCACAACCTGTCATGGCGGCCCCCGCTAGCCTGGTGTGCCGCAGAGCCTCGGAGCGCTACATGGGGGGTCTCTGGGGCTGAAAAGAGACCGGGGTTACATATATATATATATATATATATATATATATATATATGTATATATATATATATAACTATATATATGGTCTAATGTCTGATAAGGATATGTGAAGCATAACTGTTCAGACATGATTCATATAATCAATCAATGTAGATCATACAGGTTGTAACCATTGAATTATATTAAGACCAATACAGTGTCTTATCCAAAGAGTAATTTGATATGGATATAGAACCCAATCTGACCCTTATGTGTAACATCCGAAAGTAGATGTATATGGACTATATTGAAAGCACTCATATTAACCCTTAATTGCAGGAGTGACTACTGATCCATATATTGCTCAAATATATTGCCTGGAAAGAACATACACTTAGAGTAAAATTCACAGAAAGTACTTTAGATCCCATTCAGTATTTAAACCGTTTGGAATTAATGAATCTAAAGCAAAAATCCAGAAGGCCTCGCGTTGATAAAGAGTTTTAACTCTATCGCCTCCACGAATGTGTGGTTTAACATATTCAATAATCATACATCTGAAATTAGTCAAACTGCCCCTCTGGCACTGCTTAAAATGATAGGAGACCGGATGTGTAATATCCATGTTGGAGATGTTCCTCATGTGCTCAAGCATTCTAATTTTAAATTGTCTAGTTCTTAGTCCTATATATCTCTTGTCACAACCGCAGGTGACCATGTATATCACATGGTCAGTTCTGCAGATGACAAAGGACAAAATATGGTAAGGCCTAGAGTTATCTTTATCAGAGGAAAAAGTTTTTGTCTTTTGGACATGTTTACAATTTGTGTCTGAGGCGGTGTCCATCCAGGCAGCTGGCCGTCCGCCAGTTCTACTACGGTGATCATCTCCCTGCCTAATGCCCTTATTGAAATTCGGCTCACTATTGCTACAAGACCCTGCTCCATTGAAATTGGGACTTTTAAAGTGAAACTTCTTTTCTGGCACCTACAAAGTTTTGATGGGAAAATGCTCGTGTTGTGTAACGAAAAAAGCATGACGCTACTGTTGGTCGTGCATGCGCATCACACAGAGGTTGCAGGCAATGCATGCGCGGGCATGCAGCGCCATGCATGCGCAGAAGCCCATATTGATTTTCCCATCTGCATGAGCAGTAACGGCACGGCCAGCACCGTGCACAGACCCACCCAGCACCGCAGGCCCGCTTGGCGCCACGTGCATGCACAGACCGGCCCCGTGCCGCACGCAGTCCCGCCCAGTGACGCGCACAGGCCCGCCCAGTGATGTGCCCATGCGCAGGACCCCAGAAGTAGGCCGCAACATCAATGATCAGCCGCCTGGACCCCTTCATATGCCTGCCTCGCACCGAATTCTCTGCTGCACTGGTGGGCTCCCTCCCTTCTCAGCACTAAAGGTCACCAGCACAACCCTTCCCAATAAATACAGTCAGTCACCCACCCAGTCAGTCGTCAGTCACCCAGTAAGTCACACAACCAGTCACCCACCCACCCAGGTCAGTCAGTTACCCACCTGGGTCAGTCAGTTACCCACACACACAGTCACACTGTCAGCTACAGTGTCAAACTGTCAACCACTCACACTGTCGCCCACACACGCTGTCCCCCTACACACACACACATGGTCACTCTGTCACCCACACACACTGTCACATTGTCACCCACTCACACTGTCACACAAACACACTGTCACACTGTCACCTACACTGTCACACTGTCAGTCATACTGTAACACTGCCAGTCACACTCACTCACACACTATGTGACACACTCGCACATTCACGCACATACTGAAAACAGACACACAAACACAAGGAATTCACAGTTAGTATAAATATAGAAGTGCAAATAGCTCAAACAGGGGGTGTTTGCAGAGCACGCACGTTCTAAGTGAAACTTCTTTGCGTTTTGTCACTGAAATTGTGTTCTGATTTTTAATTAAAAACATCACCATCACAAATACAATTTTTGTGACAAAACAATGACAAAAGACAAAGAAGTTTCACTTAAAATGCACGTGTTCGGCGCACAGTTTTTTCCCCCTCGCCAAACCGAGTGTTATAACAGCGGTGATTTCAAGTCTGCCTGCCTCCCACTATCACACTCACGAGGTTGGACGTTCGAGCGATCACCGATTCTGATGTCCAGGCTTATGGTTTTTATACCAAATGCTTTTAACTGCTGTCTTTTTTGTACGTGTTCACTACCCCCCCCCTCTACCTTTTTATACCACCAATATTTTCAATACTATACTATGAGGATTTTGCGCTTTTCTTTTTCTCTCTATATTCTTAGGTTGTGATGTCCGAGCCATTCAATTGATCAGCAACATACTACTGATGAAGTACAGTAATACTGCTGAAATGAATATACTGTTGATATTATTGGACTGGGGGGTCTCTGGAGAAGGATTGAAGGCAATATGCTCTTTAACGCCCTCATTCCTGGTATCATGAGGTACCTGATTCCTATAGAGATCTGTTTTAATCTAGTGTAGCCCTTGAACCACCCGCCCCCCTAAGTGAGATTGGGGTGAGTATGATCTTCTAGCTACTACTTCCGGTGTTGTGCTGTACCTGTTGGTAAACAGGAGGGCTGAGTGCTCTGCGGTGTTGTGGGGAGAAACAGGACAGGGTCACTGGTTACCTTGATTCTTCCTTGGTGCAGCGCCTCCAGTCAATATGGATCCTCTGTGTTGTGCATGGGATGGCCCATACTGACACCTCACTTTTCAGCAGAAGACAGTGAATCGCACTCTGTTGTCTTTTCATGGTATTTATTGCATGCAGAACACATCACATATCAGGTACATTCCTCCATAATGACCCTACCCTTCTTTGGCTGGTTGGACCCCTCCTCCACCTCCTTATTAGATGGAGGGCTGATGGTGTTCTCTCCACAGAGGGAGGAGAGAGACAGGATCTCTCAGATAGACTCTCAGAGAGACAGGGACCCAGAATTTAGGAAAGTGCCAGTATTTATAACCTGAGGTGGATGACTGTAACCCTGCCCCTTAACAGAGCAGGTTGAATACTGATTGGTTATTACACACTATAGATGAACCAATTAGTATCCTTCCCTCAGGCTGACACTTTTTGGTTGTTGCTAAGGCCCATCCTTGGATACATCTAATGCATCCAAGTCTGCAAAACACACACTCCTAAAAGAAGGAATTAACCCCTCCATTGCCTGCACCTAACAGGACTTACACTGGAAAGGTCCAGGCAGAGAAGTAGCGGCCAGAGGCTAGGCTACACTAGTTTTAACTGAGTTTTAATGATCTGTAAGATGATTGCTTTAAGAATTATGGAGTGGTTATTATAATCTCCCTAGTAACCTATTTTAAACAAAGGAATCTAAAGTGTATATAAAGTCTGCTTGGGCCCTCCTCTAGCAGAGAGTCTCATTTGACTTTTGAATGTGTATGATCATACTCTATGCTGTACTATGCAATAAACTTCTCATTATCTATGACCCGTGTTTGTAAGTTTGCAAACAACGACACTCCCAATTACAAGGAAAGATGTTTTGTGTCCTTTTACTAATTATTATTCACGTAACACACTGTTGTTACTTCCACTAGGGGATATTCATTATTTTTACTTATAATATACACTGCACATCACTTATAAAATTGAGCATTTTTCTACTATTAAATAAATATGTTGGATAGATTGAATTGCAGACATATTGTTAAATGTCCTTAATGACGTATTTTCTATAGATTTACTCCAGCATAACAGAATCCACATTTTTTTGTCGTTGCACACAAAAACAAAATGTTTATTTTGAAAATAATTACTTACATACAAAAATAGTAAGAATGGAAATTATGATGTTTCAAATAGATTAGGATATTCGTAAGAATCGTTGCACATAGTAGCTGTCTGTAGTTATCTTCTCCAGATATTAACACGTCTTTCTCTCCCTTCATGATGTTATCATTCTCTCCCTCCTGGTCTCCTGTTTTCTAAGACTCACTGATGACTTTTTATCCAAATAGAACCACCCAGTCAGCAATCTTAAATTTAAATGTCATATCCTAGCATGGTTTTTACATACAGTACTGATGTCATGTGAACTTCTGAACATATAAGGAGCGTTAAACTTCTTGTACTGAAATGGTTACTTCAGCATATCTTCATTGGTTAAATGGTGTCTTAGTCAGCTCTGACCTACTGTATAGTTGTTAATAATCACTCAGGGTCATCAGAGCAGTTTAAGCAACTTGAGACCATAATATGACCTTTTGTGTAAATTCTTGTTATTTAGAATAGCCTTCACACGTAATGAATCTAGGAGATCTACAAAAATAACCTTCAAACGCATTCCAGTGTTAAAACACATCTTATCTTTTATAAGACTTCAGTTCAACAATTGTCCTCTAATCATTCATTCATATGCTTGCATATGCTTCAACTTCTTTTTAGAAAAAGACAATTTCTTACACATATATCTTTACAAGTGAGTGTCAATTGGTAGGGTATTGTTTGGCGTTGCATGTATTATTTCCATCCTTTGGTAATTATAGTAATATCAATAATTATTATTATTTGTTGGTAATAGGCAAACATGTTATGTATTTATCTATCTAGTAGATTAATTGGAGATTGTGATAACTTTTAAGGGACCAGCATTAGAGTTCTTCATAAATGAAATATAGTACAAAGTACACTTGAAGAAGAAGTCTGGGAGGTTTTGCTAGTTTGTACACTATCATTTAATCAATTAACCACTCTGATTTTGATTCCTAAAAGGCATTACAGCCTATAACAAATCTACACTTCTCCAGGACCAATATGGCTATTAATTAAACTTCTATCTATTCTCTCTTATTAAATGCATGGGGGAAAAAAGAGAAGGGAGAATGGAAAGTGGTGTAATTAGTGTGCCTATGCTGAATATAATAAGTATGGTAACTGGTGTTTTGGGCAGAGCTGTTTGTGAGGCTGGCCCCACACAGTAGGTTGGATCAGGGGTCATGAAGGCTTTTGTTGTGGTAAGGTTGTCAACTGTCCCTAATTTAGCAGTACAGACCAGAGTTTGCAAAGAACTTTGTTCTGTCTCAGGCTTACTGTGGCTAATGAGTTGAGACAGGCAGTTTACTCAATTCCTTTTCCTATACAAGCACAATTATTTTCTTTTTGACAAGCAGTTTTATTTACAAAAACAAGGCACTGCTATGGGCACATCTTTTGCACCATCCTATTCTAATCTCTTTATGGGTCTTTGGCAGTCTGTTCACATTTTCGGAGATACGAACCCATTCCGTAAAAATATAATTTTTTATCGTCGTTATATAGATGACTTACTCTTAATTTGGCAGGGAGACACTCAACTATTATCTTTTTTTGATTATCTCAACACAAACATTTCTAACTTGAAATTTACATCTTCATATCATATGAATCATGTAAGCTATTTGGACATATATCTTTATATTGATATGAATTTAACGATTCAAACGGATATTTTCCGAAAACCACATTCCCGTAATTAATTACTGAGAGCCAATACTGGCCATCCGAGGCCATTACTGAGTGATATTCCAAGAGGTCAATATCTCAGACTGAGAAGGATATGTTAAAATGATGAGATGTTCTTGAAGCAGTCTGAGCTATTGGATAAAAGATTCAAAGAAAGGGGTTAGGGTAACCATGTTATCAACCAGGCTTTTGAAAAAGCATGTCATGCTGATAGATTGGATCTATTGAAAAAAGTAAACGAAAACAAAAACAAAAGGAGCCGTGACACAGGGCATCTGACTAAACAAAAACAAAGTGATGATGCACCACTTTTTATAACAACCTACAGTAAACAAGCTAATAAAATAAAATCCACCATAGAGAAACACTGGGACGTCCTGAGACTGGATAGGGATCTGAAAAAATTTACGAGATCCAATCCTAGATTTGTATTCAGGAAAGCTAAAACTATGAGTTACTATCTTTCTCCCAGTCTTCTCAAATCTTCTGTAGGAATTAACGCTCAGGACGCAAAAAGGGTTTTACAAGTGTGCAATTGTAATAATTGCAAATATGCTATCCCACTAAAATCTGTAAAATGTAAATACACCAAACATAGACATAAGCTGCAAACATTCATGACATGTAACACGTTATGTCATTTTATATGTTAAGATGTGCTTGTGGGAGTCTATACATTGGTAGGACCATTAGGCCACTAAAGATGAATAACTGAGCATTTGAGGTCCATCAGGAATAGAGACGATAGATATCCAGTCTCCAGACATTTTTCCAATTGTCCTCTGGGTACCATTAGCACATTCACGTTTAGTGCACTGGAACATATTCAGTTACATACTAGAGGGGGCAATAGAGAATTATCTCTCAATTGTAGAGAGATGTATTGGATTTATACCCTTGGGTCACTTGCACCCAAAGGTATGAATACCAACTGGGAACTCCAAGCATTTTCTTATTTGAGTTCTCCTTTAGTATTTATACCAACACCAATAACACCATTTTTGTTTGGATCTGTTGTTTCAACCTAATATTATAGATCTTTACACCATTCATATAAATAATCAGTTTTTATTCATGCTTCTGTATATGTAATTATAGGCTGTATGATATTATAGCACTCTTTAGTGATTGTGCTGCTTTGTCACATCTGTATAGGTTTGTCATTTTTTACCATTTATGTAATACTAGGATGGATTCATTTGTTTATTTTAATGCTACTGTTTCTTGTCCAGCAATATCAATTCATGCATGCAGTGTACCTGCCCTGGTTTTAACATACCAGGATGGCTATGTATTAATAATAGAGACTGATGCTTCAGTATCATTATCATTTTCCTTTATTGGCAACATGTACTGCATGCATGAAGTGTATTTGCTTTCCATTCCAGGCTTCACACTGGTTATTAGGGTATGTAAGCGACCTGGATCAACTCACTTATTGCTTTACCAACTATTATGGATATATGCTATATGTACTTTACAGTCTATTCTAAATCTACTGTTGGTTTAACATATTAGCATAGACTTATATTGTGGAGATGTGGGAACACATCTTTTCATTGTATCAAACTTATTATTATAGAAATCTGCTAACTATACAATTGCATAGGATATCTATATATCATTTAACTTAATCATAAATAAGTGTATATTTTATATATAGCGAGAGAGATAGTTACCAGATGGATGTCCAGTAATGAGAGACAGCACACTGCAAGTGGTAATCCAGACAAAAAATTGTATTGAAACAAAGGGGCACTGCAACCAACGTTTCGGTCACCACAGAGGGACCTTCATCAGGGACACAACAGAGGGACCTTCACCTATATGGAACCATGTTAATGGTTTTAAAGCAAAAGGTGGCACCGTGTGCTCATTTGCATGTCATTTCCCAGAATTCCTTGCTGCAGTGCAAGTGCTATGTGCTAGGTGATAATGGTGAAAGGCGGGGTTCATACAACAGCATACAGTAATATTTCCATTTGCTGTGGAGGGTTTTTGTCACTTTTTTTTTACTTACCATAACTTAACTAAGTATGGTTAAACCATACATACTTTGCTGTGGAGGGTTTTTGCCACTTTTTTTACCCACCATAACTTAACTAAGTATGGTAAAACCTATCATTGCTTCATTTTTGCATAGCCAGTATAACCAACCCCACACTGATGAGACCCATTAAGGTTGAAACGGCTGTCTGTTAGTGGGTTTACTGGCTATGCATCTTAACCCTGGCTGTGCTCAAAGCTGTGACCATGCAGCAAGCTTAAGCCTATAGGGAACCATGTTAATGGTTTTGAAGCAAAAGGTGGCACTGTGTGCTCATTTGCATGTCATTTCCCAGAATCCCTTGCTGCAGTTGAAGTGCTGTGTGCTGGGTGATAACGGACCTGCAGACCTGTCTAAGACATGCAAATGAACATACAGTAATATTTCCAATTGATATATTATATATATATACTGTATATATATATATATATATATATTTTTTTTTTTTTTATATTTATTAAAAACACTAAGCTTTTCACTGGGATGTATGCTGTTTTGATTATTTATATGTAGCCCCGGTCCCATTTGGGCTTTCCCCTTACCCCCGGTGAGGTGCGGGAGGTACTGCAGGGGTGGTAGAGGGCGAGGGCATCGCCAGAGATCCATGGTATGCGAGCACTCAGAGCGCTGCCATATTGTGTATGCGCATCCATGCGCAGTAAGTCACGCATGCGCAGTGGAGTACTAGGAGGCAGCGATTATACACACAAGACTCCGCAAGGGACTACAGCCCCTAGAAGGCTTAGGGGCATGGATACACATGACGCCAGGGAGCCAATTGCGCGGCTGGATTTCCCTGTAGACAGAAAGATCATTTTCGCGGGCTGAGCCCATGCAAGGAGTTGTAGCTGGGAGCAGGTTAGGGGAGGTTGTATGTGCAGGGAGCAGTGCCCCTGCACTAGGCCAGGTTACCCCCTAGGCCCCAGATGGGCCCCAATCCTATATTTAGATTGTGGCTACTATAGGGACAAGCCCAATAGGTAGGGACCCTTTAGTAGTGAGTGAGGTTCAGGTACATCGCTGCTGCGTTAAGCGACCTGATACCCATAGTCTGGGATCAGACTACTGGACTGTTATAAGAGACTATCTTCACTGAGGACCACACCATGCGGTGACCGCGGCCCGCGGACTGGGGGACGACCACGTGGATCACACAGACCCCTTTTGTATTCGGCGATACCCGGGTGCAGGACCCCCGGGCAAGTACCTATTCAGTGCACTAACACACCACAGGATAGCGCTATCTCCAACACTTTGGGTGGGCCCTGACACAGGGAAAGGGACATCAGGGAATTGGTGCCCGGCACTGTCACGGTAGAGCAAGCTTATTAACACTTTACCATCTGGGTCCTTTGATTGAATAAAGCATGAAATAATATAAATTGTATTTATTCACATAAAGAACACACACAGCTTGAATGATAAAAATATCATGAATAACATACTTACTGGAACGAAATAAAAGGTTTCTGGAATGAAAGTTCATACAATCCAGTCTCCAGGTATCAATTCCCAGAGCGGGGTTGATACGCGAGCAGGAAACAGGACAGTCTTTTGGCTAGGGTTGCAACTTGCCACCCCTCTATCTTCACCAAATGAAATAACTTAGTTTTGCCCTTGCAGAATTCGTTTCAAAGTACTTAGATCTAATGAACTTTTGAAGCAGGGTGCAATCTTTAGTTCGTACGAATACTGGAAGCTGGATACAAATCTTTGGTTACAATGGAATATTCTTTACATGATGGACCTGAGATGGAACTTAGATGAATCTGACCTCTGATTGCTGCACCAACTTTTAAAAACTCCAGTCTCTTTGATAAAGTTTCCTTTACGGAGACGAAACGCGTCAGAGTTGCACATCTTGAATATGTTCTTTCTTCCTATGGGGATGAATAAATAAGTACCTGATTTTACTGCGCTTGGTTTCTGTATCCTGGTTCGGAGAGCAGTGACCGCTATTCCGACTTTCGTTTATCTTTTCAGTCTGCAGCGAATTACTGCGTGGGAATCAATTATCCCACCTATGGCAGAGTTTTGCCAGGTTCTCCAAAAAACTGGCACAAAGCCTCAGTGTCGCAACTGAGCATGTGCGAACCTGGCCCTTCCCCGCTTTGGCCCATACCACGCCTACTTCCCAGGACATCTGTCAGGACAAACTGTTCACCTCTCCCCCTCCCCACGTAACACCTTAGAATGTCTATCCCAGACACAGGGGAACCACATCACATGGGGGCTCAGAAGTCTAAATTATGCATGGCTTCCTCCCCGAGGTTTCCTGCCAAGCATTTCAAAGCCCAGTATTGCACACCCTACGTGTCACCTCCTGTTCTGGACTGAATGAAGGAAAATCCCTGACTGTCTATAATGTCAACAAAGATAAACTAGGATAGCTTTAATACATCCATTTTTATACTACATTTGCAGTATCACCACACTTACTGGCCATACGCACAGCCCCAAAGGGTCATCTAAAGAGCTCTGGTCCCATGGACCTAGTCTGCATGGACTTTCTATATATAGGCAGACTCAAAGGGCATCGTGAACGTCATGGTCGTGACTGATCACTACACCCGGTATGCCAAGTGTTTCCAACGAAAGATAAGAAAGCTCTCACAGTCGCCAAAGTACTGTGGGAGAAGTATTTCATCCACTATGGGTTGCCAAATCGGATGTACTCCGATCAAGGGAGAGATTTCAAGAGCAAGCTGATCAAGGAACTCAACTTGCTCAACATCCAGAAATCTCGGACCACTCCATACCATGCAGAGGAAGATGCTCTGCTGGAGAGGTTCAACCAAACCCTGCTTGACCTGCTAGGCAGACTAAAGGGCTCCCAGAAAGCCAAATGGAGCAAGCATGTTGAATCGCTAGTGCATGCGTACAACTGCACCCGGCATGAATCCACGGGATTCACACCATACTTTATGATGTTCGGGCGAGAGGCACAACTTACTGTGGACATCCGTACGTGGGTATTTATCGATGTGGTACCAAATATGGCTCACTACAAGTATGTGAAGCGACTCCAGGACACCCTGCACCTCATATATCAGTCAGCAGAAAAAAGCCAAAGCCCAGCAATTAGTGAAGGTATGACCACAAGGTGCGCTATTGGGAATTTCGAACCGGAGACGCTGTTCTCTTATGTAACCTAGAGATTCCCGGTAAACACAAGCTAGCCGACCGCTGGAGAGATGGACCCTTCAAAGTAGACTCCCATATGTCAGGCCTCCATGTCTACCTCATTTGAGTCGTGGATGGCAGGGTAAAGGTCTGGCAACGAAATCACGTGCTGCACATTCCTCAAGTGGGGGAAAGTGACTCAGAACAAGAGACAGTAGTAACAGTCAGTGAGCCCAAGGGTTCCCCGAGAACCCAGATTCCGTGACTGAACCAAATCAGGATCCTATGGAAGGAACCTCTGCTAGTTCAAATGGAGACTGGTGGGCACCTCCCAAAGGAGCAACGGGTAATGGGTCCGTGCCACCAGTAGCTTCAACAAGCCGTCCCTTGACCCAAGAAGCCTGAGCTTTGTTCCCCAAAGACTTTGTAGAGACTGGTTCACCCCTTATGAGAGGGACAGGGCCTCAAGCCCATGATAGCCTCTCCCAAGAAGGAGTCGCTAATGAAGAGACTTGCAGAAGTCAGCGAGTGAGACACCATCCTACTAGAGTGGCATATGATTCATTAGGGCCCCTCATTATGAGTCTCAGCAGCTGTCTCAGAGTAAGCTAGCTTTGGTTATCACCATGGTCACCGAAATGTTTAATTTGGTTTAGAGTAAATTGTATTGTGTTAAGTTGTATAATTGTTCTGCATTTTCATTATATAACTTCTGTGTGTATACGATGTTCCCAAGCAGGGTCGTTGGATTCTCCATCATGTAGCCGTGTCCCCTCTTACCTCCAGTGCTGGGAGGGGGACAGCTGCGGTGTATGGGAGTGGTGGAGCTCTGTGGCGTACCTGGCAAGCGGGGGCCTCCATCTTGTAGTTCACACATGCACAATTACAGCCATGCACATGCACAGAGAGGCGAGAAGTTGCAGTGCCCATTTTAGGTTTGCGCAGTCCATCGGCCATCTTAGGAGAGGCTTCGCAAGGAACTACATGTCCCAGGCGCCTGAGGGACATGCAGGTAGAATGTTGACACAGTTTGGAAGTTGCTGGCAGTTGCTGGCAGTTACTGGCAGTTGAAAGAAGGAGAGAAATGTTGAGATAGTGTCCAGGGAGCAGTGCTCAACTGGACCAGGTTTGTCCCTACAGTCCCAGCTATGTCCTAAGTCCCCTTCTAGATTGTGGCTGCTATAGGGAAGACCCCAGACAGGGATGCTACCCTTTAGCCTTATAGTGTCAGGTTTAGCACCAGTGAAGAGACGCAACATGGTGAGCTGCAGCCTGCGGTTTGGCATCAGACCACAGGCAACTATAGACATTAAGGGACACCCTCCAGTTGGAGCTTCCTCAAGAGCAGACATCTATGCGGACCAGAGAGAGAGGATTCAGCAGACGACGTGGGATCAGACGGATCCTTTTTGCTCATTCAGCGGTACCTGGGTACTGGAGTGCCCAGGGAGGTAAAGTGCACCAACGTTCCACAGGGGTGGCACTACCTCCTACACGTGGGTGGGACTGACTCTCATTGGGGAAGGACACCAGGGGTATTGGTGCCACACACCCTATGTACTTTGGGGGGCATCCACCCTGTGTTATTATTGTATTGTGTGAGTTATATTGTGTGGTGCCGTTATATTGTTATTCTATTGTCAGTAAACCAATTGTTATATATTGGTGTGTGTATCATTTCACTGTAAGTGGTTCTGAAAGGGGTTATCCCACTGCGCTGGGATCCCTCTCAGGTGGAGGTGCTGTACCGAGGAGAACGCGAGCTCACCCCAGGGTCCCAGCTGAGGAGGCTCAAACCTTCTGTGAGCCACAGGTAATGGCAGCGCACACATAGTTCCCTTAGACACAGGGAAAGGGGGTTAGATAATACTTTATAAATGGGCATAATTATGGTTACTTCCCTTCCATCCATTGCGCGTTTAATGCAAGATAAGATTTTGTTTACCTTTGCAGCTACTGCATGACTTTGGGCAATATTATTAGGCCTGCTGTCTACAAGCACTCCTAAATCCTTCTCCATCAAGGATTCCCCTAATTTATCCTCATTTAATTTGTAAGTCTCTATTTTGTATTGTTTTCCAAATGCATAACCTTACGTTTATCTGTATTAAACCTCATCTGCCATTTACCTGCCAAGTTTGCAGTCTGTCCAAGTCCTTACAACCTGCTCTGATTATACTACCTTACACAATTTAGTGTCATCAGCAAAGATGGAGACTTTGCACTCGATGCCAACCTCAAGGTCATTAATAAACAAGTTAAAAAGCAGGGGTTCCAGTACCGATCCCTGCGGTACTGTACTCACAACTTTAGCCCACCCTGAAAAAGTTTCAATTATGACAACTCTCTGTTGTCTATCCTTCAACCAGTTTTCAATTCAGGTGCAAATATTTTTACAGAGTCCAATTTTCTTTATTTTGTACATTAACCTCTTGTGTGGAACCGTATCAAAAGCCTTTGCAAAATCTAAGTAGACCACATCAACTGCATTACTCTGGTCTTTAATATGGAGGTTGTGGCTTCCTCCTGTGGCACTACTACTGCAATTGATCCTTCCCTGGTAATTACAAAGGCAAAGAATTTGTTTAATACCTCTGCTTTTTCCTTATCTCCAATAATCTGCCTGCCCATCTCACACTGAAAGGGTCCTATATTTTTTTACTGTTAACTAATGTTACTCTTGTATGTTTTACTAGCCCACTAATATTACACATTAGATTAATGCATTGAGATACCCTACTTAGAAGTAATTAGAGCTATCTTCTCTAAATTTCTTACCACCACGGGTGCCTGTATCAAGCACCACTGGCACTAAAAGCATTAATATAACTAACCTTTCAGTACAAAAGTAATAACAAACGAAAATGTTTAGATAATTTTTTTTATTAAGCAAAAGATGCAATGCAAAGTAAGGCAATGCAAAAGTAGATCAAGTTTTGATCTCCCAGGAAGAGAACTGAAACAAATGAATGGGCCACAGTCAGCAGCCACTAAAATGATTGCAGATCTGGAAATCATAATGTACAGAGTCTAGACACATACTGTATATCAGCTCTTTCTTACTTTTAACCACTATACTACCAAAGGGCATTGAATACATTCCAGTGCAAAGTATTCCTCCTTTGGGCATGGAAGATTATGTATACTAACATGAGAGATAATGTACAGTACACTACTAGTTTGACAACCTACAGTACTGTATTCAGTTAAGTGGCAACTGCACGTCAACATATGGAAGATTCAAAGTTAAAAGATCCAGGGAGAATAAACTACAGTATCTCTGTCTTGTTACTGTATTCAGTGAGTATACAGCAGTCCACTCTTATGATGCTTTCACTTAATCATTGGATACGAATTACATGAAGATGAGATTATGAATATAAATTATGCACTGTTTTAGTGTTCACTGTAACAGAGTTTAGTGTATAAAAAAAGATATTAAGTGCATGTACAAACATTTAACATACTGTAAAATAAACACTCTCAGTTGGAACACAAATTCCATTTCATTGAGATAATCAGACTTGATGTCCATATTCCCCGTTTACTATATTACAGTATTTTAACCATGCATAATTTTTGAATGCTGATTTGAGTCAAGCTGTTGAGTAGTAGCCCATGTGTTAGTAAAACAAAGCAGTATTTTGTTCGTCGGTATTTTTTTCATTTTTGCCAAACATCTGGATTGTCTCCCATGTGCCGTTAGGGCTCTTGGAAATAATGGTTCTGTAAATTAATATCATTCTGCATTATAGGTGTATCTATAGCATTATTTGCCTGAGCAACATCCACATTGATGGGTGTCTCTCTTTGGTCACCAAAATGCATTGTATCATCAACACCAAAAGGCGCAAAGCTTGCACCTGTATCATAGGTCAACCTTGGTACATTAGCTGGGGTGACACCTGGAGGCAATTTGCTCTGACCTGCTGGGTTAAGTCCTGAGTTAGGAAAATTGATATTGGGAAATTGTATAGCTTCTCCTTGGCCTGTTGGGCTTCCCTCTTGGACAGGCCCTGAGGGACTTGAACCAACACCTGAGGGGTTCTCATATGGACCTTGACCTGCTGTCCTTCCTCCTGCTGCTGGAGAGTCATCTTCTACTGTAAAGTCTCCTTGAAGGGGTAGGTTCTGTTGGATGCTTCCCACTCCGGGTCCCATTCCTAGAAGCCCTGGATACATGGGATTAAAAGCCTGGGGAATACCGGCATGGCCACCCTATAGTTCAGAAAACATGAACACACTGCCATTAAGATACATCAATAAAACATGACATACACTGTAGGATCATTCGCCCTCCATTTGGGTAATGCTTACAGAGAAGAAGAGGATGAGTTAATAAGGATTGTAGTGAATTTTAGGCCCATCATTCTCTAACAAAAGTCCCCACCAGGACTGAGTTGATGTAATATTTCCTGACAAATAGATCTGCATCAAATGTAAGAAATTTTATCAACACACTTCTAACATTTGGCACTACTGCAAGTAAATAATAATAAATAATAATAATTAA
This sequence comes from Ascaphus truei, assembly GCF_040206685.1. Taxonomy (NCBI): domain Eukaryota; kingdom Metazoa; phylum Chordata; class Amphibia; order Anura; family Ascaphidae; genus Ascaphus; species Ascaphus truei. The sequence goes on along the minus strand of NC_134483.1, from coordinate 455,477,494 downwards.
AAAAAAAATGACTAGCCGCCACACACAAGTGTGACACACTTTGCATTAGCTCAACACATAGCCTGTTTTACAGTACGTTTGAAGAAGGTACTTCACGGATTATAAAGTCTAAGCACAACAAATAAATAAGACGCATCAGAATAACCAAAGAACACCCATGGGTGTTGCAATCACACGCTAGCAGTATCTTTTCTACGTGGGGAGTGCTTCAATACATTTCAAGGACCCTGCCAGTAAAATGTGGGGGGAAAAATTGTGTTTTAATATTTCATTAACTCATTTAAATGATTACGGAAACACCATGTACATTGGCTTGTTTGGGTATCAGTTCTTTCTTTTTATTTATTTTTCTTACTGGACACCTAACAAGCTCCTATTGAACCCCCAAAATAACCACAACATATATATAAGCATATGAGTGTCACAGAGGAGTGCTACTGAGCATGGCAATATATATTTAAAATCAGAGACAGAACATAAAACACAGACAGAGCTCAGTTTTTAGCACATCCAGTGAAACTCATACACGGTACAGTGCCTAAATATATATGTATAAATATCAAGTAAAATGGTCTTTTAGTTTAACATTTTGGCCAAAATTGTTGTAAGCCCCTGAGCCAACTGCACGGCAGACCACAATTCAGGGGTCCCCAAAGCTAATATAAATTCTTAATAACCTGTGTAGTAACAGGAAGAATGATTTATAGTAAATCTGTCAATATTAGTTGCAAAGTTCTAAGTCTGATTGAAGCTTTTATTAACCTGTACATTACCAGGAAAAGCACTCTGTATTAGAGTTGTCACAACCATACTGCAAGCCAGCAAGTTCCCCTGAGTGGAAGATGCTATGGAGTGAGCCCTTAACCATTTAAATGTGGGAGGGGGTGAGCTACAATTAGGTAGGAGGTTGCCACCCTCCAATCAGCCAAGACTAGCTGAACAACAATTGTAAAACATACTGGACACCTAACAAGCTCCTATTGAACCCCCTCAGGGGCTTACAACAATTTTGGCCAAAAATGTTAAACTAAAAGACCATTTTACTTGATATTTATACATATATATACATATATATTTAGGCACTGTACCGTGTATGAGTTTCACTGGATGTGCTAAAAACTGAGCTCTGTCTGTGTTTTATGTTCTGTCTCTGATTTTAAATATTTATTTTTCTTCCAGACATGGGAATGGTATAGTAACAGAGTGTAGATAACGGCTTTAATTACCACACTGCTTTATTTAAAGTTGAATTTTTGCTTGGGGTTCCTGGACCTTTTTTCCTACAAAAAATGCCACTGGTCAACCCTAATAGAAATGTAGATTTCTTACCTGCATTTCCTCTGAGCTCATTACACCAAGTCTTGCTGGCGGTCCCTGTAACAGTAATGGAAGTATACATTGTTAGTAGACTTGTGTGTGGACTTTTAACCCCTTGTTGCCTGCCACATTGTACTATATTACAAGTGTCTGCTGCTCTTAGCTGGTGAAAGACAATTAAAAGCAGATTATTTTTTACAGGTTAATTCTTTGGTGAAGGCATTTAATTGTACTGTGTATTATATTTTTAAACATAGTTCTGGATTATTTCTTAATATATATCAAAAGAGTTATTGTAGAAAGCACCATTAGGCCTTTTTTTTGTAAGACATTTTCCAAGAATCACTACGCCATAATTTTAAATGGCTGTAATACGTCTTCTAGTGGGAGACGTGCAAAATTGTAGCAGCAATTTGTAAACCAGGCAAAACATGCTATTTTGTTTTGTACATTTTTTTTTTGTAAAATGTCAAAAAATAAATCACTTAGTATTAAATGCCATTTAAAGGTCACATGACTCTTTAAATGCTGGCATGTTTTCAACATTCCTGTCAAAAGTGGTGACATTCTGGCAAAAATCACACAGCTTGAAATTGTAAAACATTTCTAAAAAAAAATAGGAAAATGTTTGTGAAGCACTTTTTATTAGATTCTCACCTTTCTATTCCTGCACCAGAAGGTGTTATATAGAGTAGCACCATTAAGTAAAATTTGGCCCTGTACTGTATGTCTTGGATTGCATTTCCAGTGGTGGAAACGGCGGTGGAGAAGGAAATAACACACAGCACAAACTAAAAAAAAAAACCCTGCCGATCTGCCCACTATGGGTGAGATTCACTAACCTCTTACTGTATATAGGTTATCGCACGGCCATACTAGCTTATCCACCATTCAAGAGCATGGTATATAACTCAGGATCGCAATGCCATGACCCTAATCAGAGGTCGGGGAATCCTGACATACTGCCCTAAAAACCTTCATTTTGGGGCCAAACCCTAACACTTCAGAAAAACGTACAAAACAACACAACGTGAAAAAGTTGGACATTTGTTTCTTTTACCGTTTTTGCAGGACATTGATCAAATAAGTGTACTCACATTCATGGAGGTAATAAAGGGTATTTTTAACGTTATAACAACAATATATAATCGAATATATATATAATGGAAATTAAATTGAAAAATAGGTTGTTATTACAGATAAAGAAACATTCATTGCATTTTAAAGAAAAAGGCATTTGTTTTTGTTTAACAGCAGAAAAAAATGCATGTACTGTATAAAGGAAGCATTACAATGGATGAAATAAAATATTATACACGTTGTTGTATTTATTTACTTATATTTTAGGAATTGGGATTTAAAATGAATTTGCTCAACTTTCACTTAATAAATAGATTCCAGTCACTTACTCCAGGTCCAGCTCCATACTGCATATAGAAAAGTCCAGGATATGGCTACGTAAGACATAAGCAGACATATTTCATTGTAAAACAATATATCATGCAAATAGATAACCTGTGCCTGTCGTTAGGAAAAGTTGCATGAAACATAAGACAAAAAAATCTATTTCAAATGTTACATTCTAAAAATATGGCTACATAGAAGATGCTCTGAAATGGACTCAAACTACACCCCTTTCTAGACACTGCGGCCCATATTTATTAATCTGTTCTTTTGCAGGAGACACCTTGCGGAGTTGGAAGATACTTTATGGCCCATTCATGTGTATTGTCTTCCGATGCTGGAAGAAGTCATATGGAATAGCATCACTTGGTAAAGAAGGGCCTGTGTGTTTAGGGGTCTATACTGTATATTGCAACTGTAAGTTAGCCAACACTTTTGTTTGCTTTCCAAGCCATTCAAACCATTAAGTCTCCATGCTGTATGCAGGAGTCTCCCTATATCAGGAACCCCCACTACCAGTTGGTTAGAAATATTACTGTACTACAGAAAATAATTTGGCTATTTCCAATATGGCTGTCTGGGAGATTTATGTCAGCAAGCCAATCAGCAGAGGGGATATCATTGGTCGTAGTAACTGGCATGCTGGGAGCTTCCTATTGGCATTCCTTTTTGAATAATCCTGTGATGGACTTTTAGAAGTGGCTCAAAATGACAGCGTTATTTTAAGACCCACTGTAGGCAAGTAGAGTTGCACAATATGAATGCAGCAAAATTAATCCTAACTCGAATACTAGTCAGAGATAAAACTTACATCAGGGCTCTTCAACTGGCAGCCCATGGACCAAATGCATCCAATGTAAGCCCTTGGTGTGGCCCTAGCACTGTCTGCTCCTGCTAATTTAATTCCAGTTGCAACAAAGGAAAGGGTTCTTTACAGTAAGAAAAATGAAGAGGTTGCGACGCGCCACCAAAAATGAAGACGGAGGATAGCTTGGATACAAGAATAGCTTTAATAGATCATAGGCATGTAGACCGACATGTTTCACTTACAGTACGGCGCTTTCTCGAGGGACCTTGAGAAAGCGCGAAACATGTCAGTGTATATACCTATGATCTATTAAAGCTATTTTTGTATCCAAGCTATCCTCCGTCTTCATTTTTGGTGGTGCGTCACAACCTCGTTTTTGTTCATTCATACCTGCGGACAGCACACCGGAGGACATCGATCATCAGGACCGGAAGTCAAGAAATCATAAGGTATATTGACTTTGTGCAGTTATATTAATTTCCCTTGCTGGAGAAGACATATGGATGTCTAGGGGAGTGTTTACAAGTCAGAATCTTAAGGATATATGGGAATACTTTACGCCATTCATCTCCCTGGATGCTGCATGGTCTGATATGAGTGGGGCCAGGTAGGAATTATCCTATTTTGTTACTATACTGGACACACCCGAATATATACTCCACATACTCATTTATGGGCCTGATCTTATCCAATTCTATAAGAAGTTGTTCAAGTCTAAGGAGACCTCAACAGTCTCTTATTGCTAGGAATATTTTGGATCCCCAGATTCCACTGAACTTTCTATCCTTCTTTACAGTAAGGGCAGTTAAAATGTGCAATTTATTGCCCATGGAGACTGTGATGGCAGATGCAAAAGATATGTTAAAAAAAAAAAGGTTGAACATCTCTGTAGAAAGGAAAGGTATACAGGGATATACCAAATAAGTAAACATAGGAATTTTATTATTTTTATTTATAAAATGTTTTACCAGGAAGTAATACATTGAGAGTTACCTCTCATTTTCAAGTATGTCCTGGGCAAACAATTATGATGACAAATAATACATGGCTACAAATACATAGTTGCATAAGTGAACAGGGTATAAATTATATACAAGACATTGCATGCACAGTTAAAGATAATATATATTATAGGCATATGTAACAGTTACAGACCAGATTATGTTGATCCAGGGAGAAATCTGATTGCCAATATTTGGAGTCAGGAAGGAATGTATTTTCCCCCTTATGTGATATCATTAGATCATATTTCACTGGGGTATTTGTCATCTAAATTTAGAATAGGTTGAACTTAATGGACATACACAGGCTTATGCAGAGAGGATAGAGAAAGTAAATAGCGCCATCTTTTGGCGAAAATACGCAGGCGAGAAGCTTATCCTGGCGAGACCATGGCGGGCAATTCAAATTCGGCAGACGTGTGGCGAGAAGCGTGATTTCGCCAATGCTGAAACACGCAAGATTCCAGTAGCTCCGATGCGCATGTACGCGCCAATCGGAGCTACTAAATGGCGCGTTCAGGGGAAATTTTGCCCGCCAATAAAAGTTGGCTGTATTGTGGGCAAATACAGCGCGCCACTACATGGCGAGTTTCACTTGGCGTGAAACTCGCCTAAATAGCAATTTAAAGCACACCGCGCTAACGGAGTACTCTGCATAGGACCAAATTTATTGCCAATCCTGCGGCGAATTTCAGCCTTTCTGGGAGGTACCTCTCTGCATAAGCCCCACAGTGTCTTTATTTCAATCTCATCTACAATGTAACTATGTAGATATAACTATGTAGCTAAATGTTGTTTTTCACAATGTAACTTACTTTTAACCTAAGGTAATGTAAATATATGTATGGTGTTGACGCTAAATGTTTGTAAAATTTGGAAAGAATATTTTTGTATTTAAATATATAGCTACAGTACATAGTAGATTAACATGTAAAAAAAAAAAAGCTGTGTGTGCTGTGCACGCGCATAGTAAGTGAAACTTCTTTGACTTTTGTCGCAGAAATTGACTTATAACGCGCGTGCTCGGCACACATGTGTCAGTCAGTGTATGTGTCAGTCAGTGAGTATGTATGTGCGTGTGTGTCACTCAGTGTGTGTATGTGTGTCAGTCAGTGAGTATGTATGTGCGTGTGTGTCAGTCAGTGTGTGCATGTGTGTCAGTCAGTGTATGTGTCAGTCAGTGAGTATGTATGTGCGTGTGTGTCACTCAGTGTGTGTATGTGTGTCAGTCAGTGAGTATGTATGTGCGTGTGTGTCAGTCAGTGTGTGCATGTGTGTCAGTCAGTGTGTGCATGTGTGTCAGTCAGTGTGTGCATGTGTGTCAGTCAGTGTGTGCATGTGTGTCAGTCAGTGTGTGCATGTGTGTCAGTCAGTGTGTGTGTGCGCGTGTGTGAGTCAGTGTGTGAGTGTGAGTCAGTGTGTGAGTGTGTCAGTCAGTGTGTGTGTGTGTCAGTCAGTGTGTGTGTGTGTGTGTGTGTGTGTGCATGTGTGTCAGTCAGTGTGTGCATGTGTGTCAGTCAGTGTGTGCATGTGTGTCAGTCAGTGTGTGTGTGCGCGTGTGTGAGTCAGTGTGTGAGTGTGAGTCAGTGTGTGAGTGTGTCAGTCAGTGTGTGTGTGTGTCAGTCAGTGTGTGTGTGTGTGTGTGTGTGTGTGTCAGTCAGTGTGTGTCTCTCTGTGTTGTGTGAATGTCTCTCTGTGTTGTGCCCCCCACCCCTCCTCCTCCCCCCCTCCCACTACCCCAGGCGGAGCTGCGGACTCCCAGCCCCCCCCCCGCGACACGTGGTCCCGTTACCCCCCTCCTCCCGACTCCCCCCCTCCTCCCGCCTCTCACTACCCCAGGCTGATCTTCGGACACGGAGCTGCGGACTCCCAGCCCCCCCCCCCCCCCGCGACACGTGGTCCCGTTACCCCCCTCCTCCCGTTACCAAAGCAGGAGTGACAGGGCAGGGGGTGGAGCCTCGGCCTCAGCTATCCCACCACGGAGCAGCGTACTCCACGGCGGGCAGCAGCACAGAGCCCGTGCCGGATGAGGGGAATTCAATACCCCTTAACACACCTTACGTGACAGCGAATCACCGGCTGCCAATTAAATTTTGAGGGCTGCCGCCGCATGTCAGCAGGAAAGCGGAGGTAGGGAAGAGAGAGGCTGCGCGGCATGGCAGCGGCCATTAGGAGCGGCGGCTATCGCCGCCGCATATGTCACGGTGTGTGGGGGGTGTGGGGCTCGGGGGGGGGGTGATTAGGAGCGGCGCCGGCGGCTATCGCCGCCGCCGCATCTGATTTGTGGAGCGGGTGTGATGTCAGTGTTGGGGTCGGGCTGAGCCAGAACACAGCCCGGCCTCAACTGCCAGCACTGACGTCACATCCGTTTCATTTCTGTCTCCACAATTCTTTTTTGCCCCATCACGAATGAGACGCCACTAAGGAAGTTTCACTTCAAAAATGTCATGTCAATCTAGTTCAACCTTTGTTAAATTGTAATTGTGTGAGATACTCATCGTATGTTTACAGTTATATTGATCCAGAGGAAGGGGAAACAAAACCCTAGTAAAACATTTGGCAATTATATCTGAATTATGACTCCAGTAATGGCATTTAGATTTCTCCCAGGCTCAATGTTCTTCTTATGTTTTATCTGATTTGGCATATCCTTGTATATATGTTCTTAGATATAAGTATTGTATCTGCCATCACAGTCTCCATGGGTAGTGAATGACACATTTTGCCTGCCCTTACAGTAAAGAACCATTTGCTGTGCTGCTGGTGAAATCTCATTCTCCAACCTGTACATTGTTTCTGATCTAGCCACATTGCAAACATAGTTTAAGAGCAGTGGCTTACATGTTGCTGTTCGACAGGAGGCACTGCCGCTTGTTCAGGGACTGTCTCTCCTGCTCCTTGTTGCAATAATTTATTCATTATTGTTTGGAACTGAAAAAATACAAACATGTTACGTGAGTAAAAAAAAGAGATACAATCTCACCACTGTACAGAGTACAGTAACGATAGAGGACACTTATAAGAACATTCACATGTCTCAGGCAGGCCCCCCCCCAAACCTGCCTTACCACATAATCGCACAGCATGCTGGAATTTTCCTACAGCCAGGAATTCTGGGCAACAGCAACGAAAGGAGCACTCATAGTGCATAACTTTCACTTTCTTACCCACTTTAATGTGGATCATTTTAAGCTCATGTCCTATGTTTAACACAGCTTTAAAAGTAAAGCCTGTCAAGTGTCAAATAAGTATCGTGCCAGGAAACCTACTCACAGACAGTTGTTTCAACTTTCTGGTCTCATTAGTGCGTCAGCAACCACCCTCAAACTGAGTAGGCCCATTCTGTATTATTATCACACAGGGGGCCAGAAGTGAGTTGGCAGGTAAGTTCCAAACTCATGTGATCACATTGCAGTGATCACAGGACTCTGGAGACTCCTACTTTTACCCTGATGGGAGCCAACCAGTATTTCTCAACCCATAAATTAACTTGGCCTCTTTACCAGCATGAAGGGCCCTATAATGCGCTTCTGACCCATTTGACAACAAAGTAATTCACGTATTCACTAATTTACTCAAAGAAGCAGCACCTGAGGTATTCAGTTTGAATGGGACTGCCAGGGACCCCCGCTGTTAATCTGACGGGCAATTAGTCTGTCTGCAGAAATGTCACTGAAATGTTGCAGCATGTACCTGGGTCTTGTTGGTGATTGCCCTAAGTTTGTTTTAGAATACTCGTCGGCACTACAGTATGTGCAATACCCAAAACCAAATATACACGTTTTAACATAGCTCTGTTAGTTTCACCTACTGCTAAATCCTAAACTAAAACAATATAAATATGCTATAATATAATAACATACTAGGAGTTAAGATACTAATAATATACTATCATACAGTAATATACTAAAACTGAGCTAAGATAATTATTACCATAAACAATGCTACCGTTTGGATTTGTCCATCTGCCACTTTTTGAGGAGTTAGTGTTGGTTCGTCTTGCTGTAGACTTGGAAATCCCATGTGCAGTGACGGCTGCTGCGGAAGTGAATCTGTCCTTGAAGATGTTGCTGGTGGCTGCTGGGGAAAATTCTGAGCTTCCAGGACTGGTATCTGTGGCTGAGCTGGAGACTGCGCTCCAGGTAAGGGTGGCGGGTGTATAGGCAAAGCATACTCAAACTAAGAAGCAACAAGAAATAGGATCAAGGGCTCTTTCTACTGCATTGGTGACCTTTGATCAAATGTAAAGCTAACTTTAAGTGACACACAGGCATCAATAAGCTGATCCCCAAAATGTGTGAGAAATAAGCCTTATGGTAATATTATGTTACCCTATGCCACTTACCGTGAATTGGGCACTAAAATATAGATTGTAAGCTCTTTGGGTCAGGACTTTTAGTTCTTGAGTGATTTTTTATTTTTATTTTTCAAAACATTTCTATTCACTTTTTCCATTTTCTTTGGTTACAACACTTTGTAGATGTTCACATACAGTATTTGTCCATGTTTTTCTCTTATATCCACCTCTACTAAAACATTACTATTGCAGTCAACTTTGTAACGTATTTGCTGTAGTTACTAGTATACTAATCCCACCAGTGTGAAGATATATATATATAATAAGATTATGGTGGGTAAAAAAAGTGACAAAAACCCTCCACAGTAAAGCATAAAGCAACTGTAAATATTCCTGTATATTCATTTGCATGTCTTAGACAGATCTGCAACCTTGTCTTACACCATTATGGGGAAAGACAGGGTTGCAGACCTGTCTAAGACATGCAAATGAATATACAGGAATATTTACAGTTGCTATATATATATATATATATATATATATATATATATATATATATATATATAAGTATTGAAATGAGTGCCTTTTGTTATTTTCTTATCTCTTCCTTTGTAATTGGATGATTCTAATGTTATAAGAATAAAATAGGATTTCTTGTCTCCATAATGAAATTATGACCCTTACAAGGCAATATATATTGTGGTAATGATCTGATATGAAACTCAAATGAAAATCGATTTTGAAATGTTACTGTATGTAAAAATATATGGCAGTGCGGAATTTTAACTTTTGTATTGATTTTTTTTTTTTTTACTTTTTTGTGCATTGTGTTACCTGCTGGTTATCTGGCAGCTGTGGTCTTTGATGCATCCATGGATAAGTGGTATGTGGCGGCAAGAGCCCATGCAGCCATAATGAAGAAAATGGCTCATTATATCCAAACCTTGTAAACTGAAGAGATAATAAAAGGTAAAGACAGACTGATCAGTTTTTCATTTTACAATAAATCATGCTTCTCATGATTGTGTGTGAGTAATATATATTACTCACACACTATATGTATATATGTATGTATATATATATATATATATATATATATATATATATATATATATATATACAATTAAGGTCTGCGCTCGTGTGTGAATAGCCAGAAATATAGGAAATCTAAATATAGACTAATAATAGATAATGATTATATAAAAAATAATAATAATTATAATAATATAATATATCCTTATAAAATGAAATTAATATACCAATAGTGCATAATGGATGTCTAATAAAAACAGCTAAAAAAATACAATTTAAACAAAAAAATGTGTGTGGTGCTGTGAACTTTCCTTGATCTGCTCAATGCAGATAGTCCTATAGAGTCCAACAAATAAGTCCAATGATTGGGGAGTAACAGTAGCACTATTAGGACCGACAGGCAGCTTCTTTAAAAGGGCACAACGACTTCCCTCTCCACCTGCATAGAAAGATAAAAGAAAAAAAAAAGCGCCAAATCCTAGTGCATTAATGTGCAAAAATCAATATATTTAATTCCCAAAAATCTCAATAAAAATGAACTCACAAACATAAAACAATTAAAAGCA